>NC_068355.1:174084118-174261814 GCF_020536995.1 Dreissena polymorpha
TTTGTTTATTTTCCAACAAGCACCGACAATCCAATACCCATATGTATTAGGAAACACAAACTTTAGCTAAGCACATGTTGTCTATCAAAACAATAATTGTACATGTCATTTTCATGTAACATATCGAAGTAATTCTCGTATATGATATCGGAAACGGGACTTGCTTTAAACATTTACAATTACGATATTTATTTTCATAAGATTTGCTGAAAACAAATGAGAACCAAACGAACGTACACAAGACAACACAAAATATAAATAATAATGACAAATTAAATAAACAAAACGTTGGTTTATTTTCGAAAATCACTTTCACTTCTCCCGATTTCCAGAAAATGACTTATACATGTTGAATGAAATCTAAATATAGATGACGCTGTTCATTGGTCGTTGAAAAAGAATATTCATGAACTATCCACGCCACTTAATGTGCAATGCCAATTCCAAGTCATTTGCGAGATACATGTACCCCGATACTTAAATTGAAATTCACAACGAAGCTTTTACAATGTTGCCTGCTATTTTCGCGCGCTTTTTGTAGATAAAAACTGGACACGAAAATATCATGGGCATATACATGTATTTATTTTCGGCCACAATTTGTTTCAGAACATGAACTGTACACGATGCCTTGGAATACCCTTGTCCTGATTGGACGCTTATTTCATCAAATCTTTAAATAGAATCATATGCCGAAATTCATTTGATACTTTCGAAATTGCTAACGTTTGTGTAATTGACATTTTGTCAATATTATCGTCTATATTACACACCCATAATTTGCTTTTAAAATGGAAATCGGGCATATATGGGATTATCGAGTAATGGATAAAGAGGGAGAAGTTGCACGTGCGATTGAGACAGTTGACAGGTATGCATCGGGGAATCAAGAGACTCGGGATAAAATGATTACTACAATCAGTTATGAGTTCTCCATGGCTTTAAACTGTTAATTGCATAATCAAACACGCTGTGCGAACAAGGTTTTCTTTTATACGAGGCGTTTAAAAAGACAGAAAACACTGTCATGAGCATGGGTGTGAAAAACATTATTCATGATCACTTTTACATGAAAGGAATCAATACAATACTTTTATGTTCAATTATTATTTTTTAGCGGACACTATGAACACTGCGGCAGATATTATGCGTCTGCGGTGATTTGATCTGGACACCCATTGCGGGGTTCATTTGGTAAACCGAGGCGAGTGGCGTTTGTATAAGTACACGGTGCCTGTACTGTATAACAGTTAAACAATACTTAAAAAATTGCCATTGTATGCGCATGCGCAGTATTAGTAGTAAAGGGGCACAAAAATACGAGAACATAGCATACTCCAAAGAAGTGAATTTCTAAAGTTTGAGTTTGTTAGTACATTTATCGTGTTTATCCGCATAGTTCTCATCCGAAACACTGATACTTTACATGTTACAAGATTCTACTTTATGGGTACAGCAATTACATATGTCAATTATCACCTCGTTTCGCGTGCACAACAAGTTTATCAGCGTCCATTTTGACCACGACGCGTGTCTGCTGTCAGGAATAAAATTTAAACGTTTATAAAACCTTGCCGCTTCATGTGTTTTTTTTTAATACAGCATAAAACTCGGGCGACTATATCCAATCTCTTGCACAACGGTTACATTGTATGTGAGAGCAAGGAACGACAACTCTGCGTGGAGATTGCTATTTATCATCAGCAACCGCAACCTCCGCGCAGAGATTTGACTAGAACCAGCATAGCTGGATCAAATTATATGTGAGAGCATGGAACGACAGCTCTGCGCGAAGATTGCAGTAACCGGTCGTACCATCGCCAACCAAATATATTCTCTGCACAATTTCAATGCTTGTATATTAAATTGTAGCTTGTGTTACAGTTAATGATAAGTTTTTTTGGTGGCCCGATAAGTTTGGTCGGGGGAGCATTCGCCCTGATATCAACTGCATGTTCACAGGACATTTCCTGTCTAGACGAGAATATGTAATCATCTTACTGCGAAAATGGCGCAATAGACAAGTTAATCCATTGATATTTGCAAGTGTCGCAGTTTGTACTTTGTAGCAGGCGACACAACAATTTAATAGGGATCATAATTTAATAGGGATCATGTGGGTTAAAAGAACGTTCTTCGGGCTTTTTTCCCTCGAAATTCCGTTTTGAAAATTTGAAATTCGTTGGTTGGTTTGGACTAGACTATTGAAATGACATAAAAAAATTGCAAAAAAACGTAAAATAAGTTTTTAGAATTATTGATTTACTTTGAGTTGTTACAATTAATTCAGGTATCTTGAGGTATCTTTAATTTTGTGATAATTAAGGACTATTGGATATCGGCACATTTGTTTGATGTCATACTTACCTTTATATTAATAAAAGGAAGCAACGGGTTGGATCATACCGACAATTAAAGATTCCCAGGTTTAATTACTCAAGAATAAAAGGGATTATCGTTATAAAAGAGACCAATCAATAAACAACATAATTGACATGTACATTACCGCGGGCAGGTGATGACAATCAACAATACACGTGTCATAACCGCGAAAGCGTGAATACCTTGCTTCCTGGTAAAGATTTTTTTAATATACGGGTATTGAACTGAAAAATAAATGAAAAAGGTCTTTGCCGAAAGTTCATCTTTGCCGAAAACATTGGGGCGGCGGCCGCCACACCTGCCGCCCCAGCTCCGACGCCTCTGAGAGAGTAAAAATATTTTATTTGACTCGCACTTGAAGAAGAGTTTCATAAGTACAAGCATAATATACATAGATATACAAACATCTCAATGGTTGCAATAACGTTTAAGATTTTTTAAAGATATAAAGTACAAAATAAATGAAGGCTATTGTAAGCACACTTTACAAAATATTGTGAAATTGTGAATAATTCCTTCAAACTTGTATGTCTCTTTTTATAGTACCCATTTATTTAAAAAGGCTGAAGCGAAAAACAACAGTTGAAACATGTACCTAATCGCAGGAACATGCGAACAGAACGTGTCTTCAATCGTCCGTGTGGTGTGTTTGTGGTGGAGAGGGGCAGCTAATTAGAGCATGTTCGGGTGAGTCACAGGTACTTGAAATAATTTTTAAAGTAGCTTTGGGGGTGAGTATACTGTCTGAAGCGTTCAGATTGTTATCTCTCAATAACCATCGAATTTGTGGGTGTCAGACAATTCACCCCAAGACAATTCACCCCTTGGACAATTCACCCCCAGAATTTGATTTCCTTGGACAATTCACCCCCAAGACAATTCACCCCATATTTTTATATGAGATTTTATTGTCATTTGCTTTGTCATATTTGAAAATAAGTTGTGAGCAGATGTTTGGGTTTAAAATTTTGATTTTGCAGCACAATTTTGACATGAAAATAATAAATGTAGTATGTAAATGAAAGATGACATTGTGATTTTTGTCAAATGCAATTCAACCAATGTATTTTTCAATAAACTGTGTTACAACATATACAATTGAAATAAATTAAGTATTTTGTATAATATTTGTACATTTGTTTTAAATAATATTAGGTTACTATTATTATTAGTACTATTTCAAATAATGAAGTTGATTCATTAGTTTCATTGAATTCTTAGTATTTTACATTATCACAATTAATGATTTATTCATGGTAGATAGGATAATTAATTTAATAAAATACAATGGTTTAATTTATAAGAAAGCCTTTATTAAAGAAAGGAAATTTAATCTGGTTGGCAGCGTGCCATTAATGCAGGGTATTACAATCAAGCATTCACACCCCTGATGAGGCTTTATCAAAGTGTCAAAACAGATTAATCAAAGTGTCAAAACAGATAAACAAAGACTTCAGTTACACACATTGACAAATAATCATGTTGGGCTTGGCAATTCTAATACCTGGTAATACCTGTATTAAAACAAGAGCACCGCCTTGCGGGTGCAGACCGCTCATCTATTTTCTTTTTAAAGGTGAAGGGACTCTCAATTTCAATCACAAAGGAGGGAGGGGTGGAGTGAAGAGGGGTGTATAGTGTGGGATTGTGGACATTTATTACATTATCTACCAAAAATGGGGGGAAAAAATGCAAAAAAAAAAAAACGGGGGGGGGGGTGGGGGGGGAGGAGGGGATTCTTGGGTGCGATGGTTGGACGGTATTTCAAAAATAAATAATAAAAATAAATATTTGTGTTTTTTAACCGTTTCAAAAAAATAAATTGGGGTTGGGTGTGGGGGGGGGGGGTATAGTGTGAGGGTGTGGTGGTCATTTGTGAGATGATCTTTAAAAAAAATTAGGGGGGGATTCGCGGGGGGAGGGGGGGCACGGGGGATGGTTTGGGTGGAGTCTATTGTGGTATGTCAGGTAAGAGTAGTTTTGTCAAAGTATCAATCAAATCTAATCATAAATAAAGAAGTTATGGCAATTTTAGCAAAATTTAATAATTTGACCTTGAGAGTCCAGGTCATTCAAAGGTCAAGGTAAAATTCAACTTGCCAGGTACCAGGTAACCCCATGATAGCATGAAAGTATTTGAAGTTTGAAAGCAATAGCCTTTATACTTTAGAAGTAAAGTGGATCGAAACACAAAATTAACCATATATTCAAAGTTACTAAGTCAAAAAAGGGCCATAATTCCGTAAAAATGACAACCAGAGTTATGCAACTTGTCCTTTTACTGTACCCTTATGATAGTTTGCGAGTGTTCCAAGTATGAAAGCAATATCTATGATACTTTAGGGGTAAAGTGGACCAAAACAACAAAACTTAACCAAATTTTCAATTTTCTAAGTATAAAGGGCCCATAATTCCGTCCAAATGCCAGTCAGAGTTACATAACTTTACCTGCACAGTCCCCTTATGATAGTTAATAAGTGTTGCAAGTATGAAAGCAATAGCTTTGATATTGTAGGAATGAAGTGGACCTAAACACACAACTTAACCAAATTTTGAATTTTCTAAGTATATAAAAAGGGCACATAATTCTGTCAAAATGCCAGTCAGAGTTACATAACTTTGCCTGCACAGTCTCCTTATGATAGTTAGTAAGTGTTGCAAGTATGAAATCAATAGCTTTGATACTTAAGGAACAAAATGGACCTAAACACAAAACTTAACCCAAATTTTCAATTTTCTAAGTATAAAAAGGGCACATAATTCTGTCAAAATGCACGCCAGAGTTATCTAACTTTGCCAAGCCCAGTCCCCTCATGATAGTAAGTAAGTGTACCAAGTTTGAATGCAATAGCATTGATACTTTCTGAGAAAAGTGGACCTAAACGAAAACTTAACCGGACGCCAACGCCGACGCTAAGGTGATGACAATAGCTCATAATTTTTTTTTCAAAAAATAGATGAGCTAAAAATGCCATTTTTGTTCACCTGATATTTTGATTATTATTTTTATTTAAAAGGGCCTTTTCACGTTTTGGTAAATTGACAAACTTGAAAAATGTTCTGAAATGTATTTTTTACAAAAATTGTAATTCAATTCAAGTCGACTTCAATCATACAGTATGTTAACTCATTCCATACTACAGCCTTATCTACGTCTCTGCTCTAAGCAACCCCTATCAGTAATAGCCTTATCTCTACCACTAGATAAAAAGTACCCTCATCAGCTCTGAATGCCCGACAGATTATATGTTTATTGTTACCTTTAGTGGTGTGAAAAAAGGTTGTTTTAGGTGTTGTTACTTTGTAGAGTGATTATGTGACAAATATTTTATTATTATATTTCCCATTTAAAAATAAATATAGTAATATTATGAAAATTTCGAAATCTTGCATAACTTATCAAATAAAAAATTTGGATTATTTTCAAATAATCTATCCAATACATTATTACTTATTTTTACACTTTTTACAAATATAAACTGTTTTAATTAATAAAAACATTATTAAATAAGACAAAAAACATAATAAATTATTTAATGTCATCAAAACAATAAAAAGATATTGTTTATAATAAAAACAAAATCAATAGATAAAAAGCACACTTATGTTCCAATTGCAAGTAATTTTGTGGAAAAAAAAAGACATTCTGAGAACAAATTTATATGCTTTTATTAGAACTTTATAAAAAAATATATAGAATACAAATAACTATCCTTAGAAAAAAGTTATTCGTAATTACTAAATCCTAAAGAAACAGAAAAAGAAAACAAAAAAAAATATATGGGGGTGAATTGTCCAGGGAGCAAGGGTGAATTGTCTAGGGGGTGAATTGTTCTCTGGTGGTGAATTGTCTTGGGGGTGAATTGTCTCGCTTCCGAAATTGTTTTAGACTGAACCCATAACAAAAGACGAAAATGGTAAATAACTTTTGTGATCAGCGTTTTTTTTACAAAGTCACATTTAACGTCATGAATTAAATTGTGTTTAGAGGAGTCAACAATATGTTGGTCATGGGTTTAACATATTTTTGCATTGATCCTTAAGTCTGTCTACGGTTTTTTTTTGAAGTTAACATATTTCGGACAAATGCTTCGGACGCGATTGCACTTACCTGTGCTGACCTTTTCAATTTAAAATAATAAGTTACCGTAAAGAGAAATAAGTACGCTCTTTACTCGCTTCGATGCTAAGAATTCTAGCATATTTCACTAAGTATTATGTGATGGTCTCATTAAACTTGTGCAAAACCAACTATCCCTAATTCTCATTGTATCAGCCCTCTCATGGTTTCATGACTTGAACGTAGTTCTTCTTGAATGCTCTGAGCATTTATAAGTACATGCATACTGCTCAGAGTTCTTCTCATTTAACGATTTTTTATGTCCTAAAATTATGTCTCACATATGTCTATAAAATAAATTTCAATCAACCTAATACATTGTAACAAACACAATACCTGTTATTACCAACATCAATTTGCTAGTGATTTGTGGAGAAATACTCAAAATAAAAACTTTATACAAAAACACACATCGAAAGCCAAATTTAAATTGACTATTCGATCTATCTTACGGATGTTCCAGAGATAGTCGGTATATTACGATTGGTTGATTAGACACAATATATCTCGCCAAGGATTCCCAAGATAGTCTATAGCATATTTTCAAATTGGGAATACTCTGCTTTGTCCATTGCAAGAACATACACATTTAAATGAACAGTTGATGTGTTTTAAACTTTGGATTAATATCAATATTATGCGAGCATACCATAGCATGTAAGTTGTTTTAATTTGCGCATTATAAATATATTTACGATCTATTTGTGTTTATTTATGCCAGAAAATATTCATGTCGCCTAATATTTCCAATTAAAATGCCGCCCAGATTCTAGGCAGTATCTTTACATGAAATAAACGTGTAATCAGTTGCAACTCCCAGTGACCCGGTGGGTTAATAGCTGGGAGTTGGATTATTGCAACTAGACTTTAACGAAAAAAAAGTCAAGAAGTGCTGGAAAGTTAATGTTTTTAAATTGTTAGAAGTTTTATTTGATGGTTATCCATGACTATTACAACTATCAGTCTCATGACTTCTGGTGTTCATTCCAAAGAAGGCAGGGCTTGACACTAAGACACGTCCATACGACATTCACTGCCTGTACCTAGGTCCAGGCTAGCCAATGTCCCAGGAACATGCCTGTCCAGTCGTGTGTATTCTGGGCGGGATTATGTGTTCTATATCAATAATTTGCATTTTAAATAAGCTTTTCAAGGATGTAAAAATCTTAATACTTTACGATCAGATGACAAATTAAATCCAGAGTGAAGTCGGAGACAACACTTTTTAACGGATCATATCTAGAAACAGATTTGGAACATATTTTTATTGAGAAAACACGTCAGTACCTAAACAGAATTCCGCTAGATACGGTTTATGATTGGTTTCCTAGAAGTGACGTGTTTTCTCGATAAAAATACGTTTTAAAACTAAAAGCCGGGATCGCCAGGATCGTTTGAGATTGAGGAAGGTATCAAACTCGACATTAAGTTACATAAAATTATTAGTTTTTTATTCAATTTTAAATAACTTTATTTTGTTTGATTGATAAAAATGTTTGACAATCTTTTTTTACACAATTCAATAAGCAAAACTAATTTTAAAGGTTGATCCCGGCTTTTAGTATAAATGTAAAGGGAGTTAACCATGTACAATTTCACGACAACCGTAACATGATATTTTGCGACATTAAAGATTCACTTACGATTTGACATTATCGAATTCATTAGCATTAGTAAGGCAAGCTAATAAAAATGATTGAATCATAATTGGGCATCTCCACGCACAATAAAATGCAAGTTGAATGATAAATATAAATGTTTTGATAATACTTGGGTCAGGGCACATGAAAGATTGGTCAGGGCTGGTAGGTTCTGCATTTTAAAAAATTGAAAAAAAAGTTAATGTCAAGGCCTGGAAGGTCATGTTTATTCCAGGGTCATGCTGTGATTTTTAACGAGGCTGTTTTCGGAGAAAACCCGAGCTATTGTCATAGCCTGCTCGTCGTCCGCCGGCGTCGTGCTAAAACCTTTACATTGCCTCTAAAATCAAAGGGCTTCCACCTACAACTTTGAAACTTCATATGTAGATGCACCTTGATGAGTTCTACACGCCACACCCATTTTGGGTCACTAGGTCAAAGGTCAAGGTGACTGTGACCTCTAAAAAAATAATTCTGACAAGCTTTAGCAGCCAAGCGTGGCACACGTTATGTGGTGCTCTTGTTAACTTATGTAACATACAAGTATGTTAGTTTGTTTATTGATTAATTGTCCCCTTATCAAATGCTTTTTTGAATGAAATGAAAACATATTTAAAGAACAACATGAGCAAAGGTTTTGTTTTTCCATTAAGAAACTATTTTTAGAACAAGCACATGCGCATAGTAGCACATCTTAGCAATCAATCTGAAGAGAAAATATGAGACCAATTGTATAATTGTGGTTTTTCCACTGAACATGACAAAATTTCCTGACATGCTGTTGGTTTTATACAACAATAAATAGACCCACACTTTCCACATGATGTTTAACATGTTTGCATAAATTTAGCGATTTCAGAAACATGTTTCGGATTCCAAATTCAATTGTGCTTATCTAAGAATTCAACAAAGTATTTATAGTTGTGACAGTGTTTAATTAATTCAACAACAATTGTTTATAGCTTATCAAGTCAAATAAATGCTTCAAATGTTAAAATTTCCACTAGGATTACACCTGGCTGCCATCATAAGTCTTCTACGTAACTTGCTGAGATATCATTATTGAAGTGTACAGCGTATGAACCAATTTGTGTGGCAGGTTACAAAGCAAACTAGAAATGTTGCAGCAGAGGCCGACGCGTATCCCCATGCGGCATGTTTGACCCAGGGGCGCCCAGGGTTGGTAATGGGGCCATGCATAATTGAGATTGACCATATTGTCATAAGAGATGTTCAGTATGAATTTGAAGTAATTCGATGTAGAAATGAAGAAGTTAATATAAAATAACCTAAAAAATGAGTGAAAATCTATACCCTAATTTCTCCTCCTCATCCTGCTCTCCTAACAAATCTAATACTGAATCAACCTCACTGACGTCCATTATGTACATGTCATCCTCTGGAATGACTTATGAGATGGCTGAACATGCTCTCCTATAGCCGATCTTCTTGCTTCTGTTTTGGAAAAGTTATGTTTTGAGGTTAAATAGTTGACTAAATAGTAGCGTCTCAGAAATTTTCTATAGCAATCTTGTAGACAACAATGAAAATGTTGAATTTCATGTCTGTCTTTGATGTTTCTCACATTTTTCCCACTTGAACATTTTGACAGATTTTCAGTAATGAGTCTAAAAGTGTAATTGAACAAATTGAAAGTTTCAGCCCTTTTATAGATTCTTGAGGCTCTATTTCATGAGTTTCTCATGTTTTTATGCTTGACTGCATTCTATCTCTTCTCTCATATACAGGTGTCCCTTTGCGCCAACATTTTATAATCCCTTGTACATGTATAAACATTAGATGGATGAGCTAAACCATTTCACAGATGAGTTAACACAAACAATTGACTTCAAAATACATCACTGCGCCACTACTGTGTAACTCTATATGTGTTTCATACACAAGCTTCATTGTTGAAAATTCCTTTGTCTGATAAAAATGCTTGCACTTCTTCTGATTGGGTAGATAACCACATAATAGATTTCAAAATCTAAATGCGGACCCTAAGTTCAAGGTCACAAGGTCACAGTGGTAAACTAGAAATGGCGCGGCAGAGGCCGACGCGTATCCCCACGCCGAATGTTTGACCTAGGTGTGCCCCAGGGTTGGTAATGGGGCCATGCATAGCTGAGATTGACCGTATTGTCATAAGAGAAGTTCATCATCAATTAGAAGTGAATTGGTGTAGAATGAGAAGAAGAAGTTATAGTAAAGGCAATGTTGGGTGGGTGGTGACATATGTGGGCAGGCGCCCAAGGGTTGGTAATTGTGCCATGCATAGTTGAGATTGACCGTATTGTCATAAGAGAAGTTCAGTATCAATTTGAAGTGAATCGGTGTAGAAATGAAGAAATTCATAGTAAAAGGCAATTGGGCGGGTGTGGTCTATGTGGGCGGCAGGCCACCAGGGTGGTAATGGGGCCATGACATAGTTGAGATTGACCGTATTGTCAATAAGAGAGGTTCAGTATCAATTTGAAGTGAATCGGTGTAGAATGAAGGAAGAAATTATAGTAAAGGCAATTTTGGGCGGGGTGTGGTCTATGTGGGCGGGGCGCCCCCAGGGTTTGGTAATGGGGCCATGCATAGTTGAGATTGGACTGTATGTCATAAGAGAAAGTTCAATATCAATTTGACCGTGAAATTCGGTGTAGGTAGAAGTAGAGAAAGAAGAAAGAAGAAAATCGTAAAGGCAATTTTGGGTGGGTGTTTGTCTATGTGGGTCGGGGCCCCAGGTGGTGGTTATGGGCCATGCATAGTTTGAGATTGACCCTAATGTTCCTAGAGAATGTTCAGTATCACTTTGAAGTGAATCCGGTAGAAATGAAAAATTATAGTATGGAATTTTGGTGGGTGTGGCCTATGTGGGCAGGGGGCCCCAGGGTTGGGATTGGGGCCATGCATAGTTGAGATTGACCCTAATGTCATAACAAAAGTTCAGTATCAATTTGAAGTGAATCCGTGTAGAAATGAAAAAATTATAGTAAATGGAAATTTTTGGTGGGTGTGGCCTATGTGGGCGGGGCGCCCCAGGGTTCGGAATGGGGCCATGCATGGTTGAGATTGGACCGTATTGTCATAAGAGAGGTCCAGTATCGATTTGAAGTGAATCGGTGTAGAAATAAAGAAGTAAATGTAAAATAACCTAAAAAATGAGTGATAATTTCTGACGCAGCCCCACCCCAACCGCTATAACTTTTGACCCAGGGGTCAGATCAAAATTCCAAATAGTGCAGGGTCGCACATATGCTCATAGCTACCATGTGTGTAAGTTTCAAGGTTCTAGTGCTTTTAGTGTAGGAGGAGATAGTGGCCAGGACGGACAGACGGACGGACGGCGGAGATAACCACAATATCCCCACCTTTTTTTCAAAAAGCGTGGGGAATAAAAATTTCATGCGCATGGAAAGGTCTTGTCCAGATACACATGCGTACAAAATATGAAAGCAATATCTGAATGGACACAGCAGGTATGAGCCTTTTTCTTATCGCAGTCGCAGATTTCGAAACCTGAACGCTGACCTCAAGTTCAAGGTCAAGGTCACAGGGGTCAAACATTTTATGCGCATGAAAAGGTGTTGTCCAGATACACATGCATACCAAATATGAAAGCAATATCTGAAAGGACACAGAAGTTATGAGCCTTTTTCGAATCACAGTCGCAGATTTCAAAACCTGAAAACTGGCCCCAAGTTCAAGGTCAAGGTCACAGAGGTAAAAAAAATTATGCCCATAGAGTGTTGTCCAGATATACATGCATACCAAATATGAAAGCAATATCTGAAGGGACACAGTAGATATGAGTTCTTTTCGAATCGCGGTCGCAGATTTCGAAACCTGAAACTGACCACAAGTTCAAGGTGAAGGTCATAAGTGTAAAACATTGTGTGCGCATGGATAAGTGTTGTCTGTAGTTATGAGCCTTTTTCGAATCGCGGGTCGCAGATTTTGAAACCTGAAAACTGACCCCAAGTTCAAGGTCACAGGGGGTTAAAAATTGTATGCACATGGAAAGGTGTTGTCCAGATACACATGCATACTAAATATGAAAGCAATATCTGAAGGGACACAGTAGTTTTGAGCCTTTTTTGAATCGCAGTCGCAAATTTCAAAATCTGAAAACTGGCCCGAGTTTAAGGTCAAGGTCACAGGGGTAAATTTTTTTATGAACATGGAAAGGTCTTGTCCAGTTACACATAAATACCAAATATAAAGCAATATCTAAAGGGACACAGTAGTTATGAGCCTTTTTTCGAATCGCGGTCGCAGATTTAGAAACCTGAAAACTGACACTAAGTTCAAGGTCAAGGTCAGAGGGGTAAAAAATTGTGTGCGCATGGAAAGGTGTTGTCTAGATACACATGCATACCAAATATGAAAGCAATATCTGAAGGGACACAGTAGGTATGAGACTTTTTCAAATCACGGTCGCAGATTTCGAAACCTGAAAGCTGACCGAAAGTTCAAGGTCAAGGTCACAGGGGTAAAAATTTGTATGCGCAAGGAAAGGTCTTGTCCAGATACACATGCATACCAAATATGAAAGCAATATCTGAAGGGAGTAGTTATGAGCCTTTTTCGAATCACAGTTGCAGGAAAATCTCTGACACGGCCCCACCCCAACCCCCATAACTTTTGACCCAGTGGCAGATCAAAATTCCGTATAGTGCACCGTCGCACATATGCACTTGCTACCATGTGTGTAAGTTTCAAGGTTCTAGTGCTAATAGTGTAGGAGATAATCAGGGGGTTTTTTGGCCCGATTTTATAGCCGAAATTCGGCTATGTACCAATCTAAAAAAGTATACTTTTTTCCCAAAATGTGGCAAAAAAATTCCCTATTCCAAAAAAAAAACAATTTTTTTTTAGAAAGAAGTCGAATGCGTATTTTATCTCAATTTTAATTCAATTACATCCAATAAAGAATTATATGATTTTGTTCTTTTAATTTGAATGATTATAAAGAGTTATATCAAATTTAGTATTTCCCTAATGAGTGGACTTTCGTGTGGAAAAAAGGCTAATGAATTTAATTCTCCAATTTCATGAAAATGCAGATAAAATATCCAATTCCAAAGCCATGGGCTATCTTCCCAAAAGTGGGAAAAAAACCCTGATAATAGTGGCCAGGACAGACGGACAGACAGACGGACAGACAGACGGCGGAGATAACCACAATATCCCCACGCTTTTCAAAAGTGTGGGGATAATAAACTTTCACAAAACCACACACTTCTGGCAATTACGTCATTCACCATCTGCATTATTCTGCTGCAGCGATTAAATTCCTATGGGTGCTGTTGCTCATGCAAAGTGTGCGCTTTCATTGACCAATATAGATTTTTTACGATGCTGGAACAGCAGCGTCTAAGGTTTGATAACCAGTAAAAAAAATTCTTTACAATGGCGACCTATGTAAAAGACCGAGCCAGTCCGATTGAGATAACTCAATTTTTCAGTTACTTCCCTTGGCATTCGCCACTGCGTAGGAGACTGCTCGTTAATTTTCATTAATAACATTCTCCAAGCAGAGTTGTCGTTCGTGTTGATAAAGGTAAATATTAATAGAACAGCATTATCCTGGGGAAACAGATTCAATAAGTTTATCAGAACGTTAATTTCAAATTAGTAATTTTACATCCATTTTATTTTTATGGACCAATGAAACAACTATATATTTTCTCTATTTTGTTTGATATTTGTTCTCTATTTAGTAAATAAATTGCGAATAAAAACATGTAAAATTAACTTTTAACATGATCACAAAACTAAAGAATGCGAACAATTTCGAACCTGCAAATTGTAAACGCTGCACTGCTATGATATATATAGATAAAACAACATTTCGTTGCGTAATTGTCCGTCCCGCTAGCGCAGTGGTAAGGCCGTTCGCTTTTTCACCGATACGACACAGGTTCGATTCCCGCCTCCCGGCCCAATGTTATATTTGTCTGTTTTGTGGTCACCATTCCGGACAGGTGTTTTTCCGGATAATCTCATCCCCCCGCAGCATTTGACCATATAGAAAATTAAAAAGTATTTCAGTACAAAACAAATAGCTGGAAATTGCAGCTATCATTCAAAATTCGTCCCAACTGTTGTCAATCTAATCTTATTAGGTAGGACTGCTGGACACACTCCGGGTCCCAACATTATGCAGCCTCAGCGCGGATATAACTCATTACCTTGGAAAAACACAAATGCACACACTGGGTGCAGCCTAGGCGCGTATAGACTCAAACAAGGCAACAAACTCAAGTGCGGGCACAATCATTTAAAATTTACATATTGAATACGATATTCTAACAGAAATTACACAACCACCTTAGTGTACATACCATGTTTGATATTTTCGTTCGATCGTTAGATTTCAGCATATACATGTATAAGGTCATTTCGCTATTAGTTAACTTATCCATATGTTCGTGGGCGAACTCGGATAGTCAAGTGCTCATACGATTGAGCTCACATGGTCCGGCTATGTGCTCATACCTACTTTCGAGAATCATCATGAAGGTATTGCCATACTTAATGAACAAGAATGTGACCCGCCTCCCAGTTTCGCTCAATGGGTCAAGTTACCCACGGGTACTACTTCCCAGTACCCCTAACTTTTTTTCTTACCAAAAATGTATCGTACGCAAATTTTTTTCGTACCAATTTTTTTTTCGTACCAAACATTTTCGTATCCAAATTTTTTATCGTACCCAAATGTTCGTATCAATAAACACAATAGTGGTGATATAAACTTAAATTGATGTTTAATATCCATCCTCTTCAAAAGCATCCTCACACCAGTACTGCCAGTACTTTGATAAAATACAAGGACTCTGTTTTTTATTGGGTAAAGAGATACATGTAATTGACAGAGGCTCGTAAATGGGCTGTCAAAATATTCATTGAAGTCAATATCAATTTTATCTTAAAAATGGCTAGTTGAAGTTACTGAAAAGATACACTAATTGGTGAATCTTCAGCACCCCGTGGACACTGATTTCAATATCCGAGGGCCCCAGTGAGGACAAGTTTATTCTGAAAGTTAGTTAACCTTCCCATAGATGCTTGTTCTTATTTAGGCCCTAAGACAATGATGCCTAGTAATTTATGGTGTGACCATCTTTCTGCAAATTTTTGACGATGCTGCAAAGCAGCCTAAGTTATCATACCATGAAACAAATCTTCACAATGGCGACCTATGTAAAAGACCGAGCCAGTCTGATTGAGATAGCTCGATTTTTCTAATTTGGCATACCTCGCTGATTATCATTGATAAAGGTATAGGAAGCTCAGCTATAAATAGGACAGCATATTCTGGGAAAAAGATTTAATAATAGTTTGAAAATGTTAATTTTAAATCAGTTATATTCAATCCATTATATGTTTATAGATCAATGAAACAACTCTGTATTTTCTGTATTGTATTTGACATTTGTCGTGATTCAGTATATAAATTGCGAACTTTCACGTGTATAATTAACTTTCAACGTGATCATGAGTGTAAAGAAAACGAATTATTTCGAACCTGCCATTTGTTAACGTTGTAGTGACTATGGTATATAAACAACATAATAGCCGTATGCCATCTGTGAAACTCGCTCTTATGCATGCTTTCTCATTTTGCATATTTAATAAACCTCTCAAACAGAAATTACAGAGCCACATCAGTGCACATACTTAGTTTGATAATTCATTCATTTGTCGTATAGGCTTAAATTTGAGGGCGCCCTGCCCTCCCGAACCTCCGCCCTGCCCTCCCGAACCTCCGCCCTGCCCTTCCTAGGGCCCCCCCTGCCCTTAAAAGTTACATATAATTCATTAATCTCTTATCACATTACAAGTAATTAAATAATTTCTCATTGTACACATTATATTTAAATGGTTCAATAATAAAGGGAATAATGTATTCTAGCAGTATTAATAAAATATATATTAACATGCCACAGGAAGCATTTCGGAAAAGCCCTGTGCTCGAAAGTGCCCTTTTGACAAAATACTGCGCTTCGAAAGTGCCCTTTTGACAAAAAAGCCCCCCCGCCCTTTTTAAATCCTATATGGAGCACTGTTTACGACTATGTGCTCATACCTACTTTCGGGAATCATCATGAAATTATTGCCGTACTTAACGAACGAACATGCTTAAGCTTATTGAATTAGAGAAAAAACAATAATCAAAAGAGAAAAATTATATGTTCATGCACGTGGGCATGTGAAATCACATCCGTATACATAACACCATTAACTTAGGAAAGGAAACAACGAAATATTAAGTTTGGTATGATATACATGTGAAATGAAAGAGCATGGTGTAATTAAAGAGCATGTCAAGTTTTGAATTTATATGCTGAAACGTAATGTTATAACCCACAAACGTTTTACTGTAACAGAACGTTTTTTTAAGATAAGCGGTACAGAAAATACACGTCTAATATCTTTTTAAAGATATTTCTTGTTATATTTGATCGAGAATGTAACCCGCCACCCAGTTTCGCTGAATGGATCAAGTTCCCCACGGGTACTACTTCCCCGTACCCCCCTTTTTTTGTACTCTAAATTTTTTTGACCCAATTTTTTTGTCGTACACAAAAAAAATTTCGTACCCAATTTTTGTTCCTACCTAATTTTTTTTCGTAACCAAATCTTTTTTCGTACCAAATTTTTTTTTTGGCAAAATTTTTGTACCCAAAATTTTCGTTCCCATTTTTTTTCTGCCCAAAAATTTCTTACACAATTTTGGTGATGTAGATAAACTTAAATAGATGCTTTTATATCAATCCTCTTCAAAAGCATCGTCACACCAGTATACTGTCAGTACTTTGATTAACAAGGCTTGCACATATTGGTTTCCTTTAAAGTTTGTCATATACATGTGTACAAATGCATACAATTAATGCTTGCTTTTATTTCTTATTTCAGTGAATGTACTGTAATATTGATTTTTATCTTTTTTTCCAGTACAAACTGAACATTCCTCTGCTACGAATGTTTAAACTTGCAATTGTTGCTAATGACCGTCTTCTATTCCCATATTGACAAACCTTTCTTTTATCTCAACTTTATTTGGGTAAAGTTAATTCAAGGGGCAATTGCGTTATTAACTAAATCTTTTTTCAACCAGCAATATTTGCTTGATACAATAAAAAAAACACAAATATACTATAACCTTGACCTTATTATTTGAACTTGATTAATTATACTAAAAAGAATGATGATTCAAACTGTCAATTTGTGGCAATAGATTTTGCCTTTTAATGTAGTGCTATAACTTCCGTCTAAACATCAAAAGCGTTAACCTCAAAAAGAATTATCTTAAAATCATTAATCAAATATTTTGTGTAATTTAAAGTGAAGTGAGTATATGTTTTAAGGCTCTTATGTTTCTTAATTCATTCTTAATTTAAACATTTCAGACAGCTGGGAAGATGACAATCACATTGCAGTAGCCAAATACAATGATCCCCTTAATCTGTATTTATGTTGCATTCAAACTCATTCAATATTCTCATATGCATATTTATTTGCTAGTCAAAACATTGTTTTATTCTTTCCTGTTTCAGGAAGAGGATTCTGAAAGCTTTGAAACAGGTAACGAACTGTTACAAACACCTAAAACTGAACCAGTATCAGCTGATCCAGATTTGCAACCAATGGAAACTGAACCAAAAATAGAATTACAGCCAGCCAGTCCTGAACCAGAATCAAAAGTGCAACCAGTCAAAAGTGAACCTGTTTCAGATTTAAACTCAATGGAAAGTGAAAAAGGTCCACAAACACGCAATTTGGGTCGAAATCCAAAGGCCTTTGGTAGTGAAGCTTTAGAAGGAGAAGACACAGACGGAAATGAAATATTTTCCTGCCCTGAATGCAGCCTTGAATTCAACCATGAGGGGAAGTTTCGTGCTCACCTTGAGCATCACAAGCAGGGCAATCGCGTCTTCTCTTGCACCTTCTGCTTGAAAATGTTTGCCAGCAGCTCCAACCTGAACTCACACATGAGAACTCATACAGGTACATGTACTTGTTAACAAATCACGTGCTTATTAGAATAAAATAATTTCTATTTGAAGACATTTTCTTAAGTAATAAATGACCTATTATAAATACACAATTAGTATGATTTTATTATAAAAAATGCATTGAATGGGCGGGGCTTTGTTTTGTTTTTCTGTAGCCAATTAAAGGCTGAATTTTCTCAGAAAAGTTTGTTAATTGAGTTTTCCTCAAAGATGAAGCTTACCCTTACAGAGACTGTAATTTTATCTATCACATAATTGTTAGTCTAAAACAATTCAGTTTAAGTGCGCTTTTTGACGATGCTGCAAAGCATCGTCTAAGTTATCATACCAGTGAAAAAATCTTCACAATGGCGACCTATGTAAAAGACCGAGCCAGTCCGATTGAGATAGCTGGATTTTTCTAATCAGCATACCTCGCTGATAATCATTGATAAAGGTAAATATTAATAGAACAGCATATCCTGGGGAAACAGATTCAATAAGTGTATCAGAACGTTGATTTTAAATTAGTAATTTTACATCCATTTTTTTTTATGGACCAATGAAACAACTATATATTTTCTCTATTTTGTTTGATATTTGTTCTCGATTTTGTAAATAAATTGCGAATGAAAACATGTAAAACTAACTTTTTACATGATCAGAAAACTAAAGCATGCGAACAATTTCGAACCTGCAAATTGTAAACGCTGCACTGCTATGATATATATAGATATTACAACATTTCTTTGCGTAATTGTCTGTCCCGCTAGCGCAGTGGTAAGGACGTTCGCTTTTTCACCTTTACGACACCGGTTCGATTTTCGCTCCCGGCGGAATGTTATATTTTGTCTGTTTGTGGTCAACAATTCGGACAGGTGTTTTTTTCCGGATAATCCTATCCCCCCCCCCCCCCCCTAGCAGCAGTAGACCAAATAATAAAATTAAAAGTATTTCAGCACAAAACAAATAGCTGGAAATTGCAGCTATCATTCAAAATTCGTCCCAACTGTCGTCAATCTAATCTTATTAGGTAGGAGTGCTGGACACACTCCGGGTCCCAACATTATGCAGCCTCAGCGCGGAGGTAACTCATTACCTTGGAAAAACACAAATGCACACACTGGGTGCAGCCTAGGCGCGTATAGACTCAAACAAGGCAACAAACTCAAGTGCGGGCACAATCATTTAAAATTTACATATTGAATACGATATTCTAACAGAAATTACACAACCAACTTAGTGTACATACCATGTTTGATATTATGTTTGATTGTTAGATTTCAGCATATACATGTATAAGGTCATATCGCTTTGATTAGTTAACTTATCCATATGTTCCTGGGCGAACTCGGATAGTCAAGTGCTCTTAGGATTGAGCTCACATGGTCCGGCTATGTGCTCATACCTACTTTCGAGAATCATCATGAAGGTTTTGCCATACTTAATGAACAAGAATGTGACCCGCCTCCCTGTTTCGCTTAATGGGTCAAGTTACCCACGGGTACTACTTCCCTGTACCCCTAAACTTTTTTTCGTACCAAAAAAGTTTGGTACCCAAATTTTTTTCGTACCAAATTTTTTTTCGTACCCAAAATTTTCGTACCCAAATTTTTTCTCGTACCCAAATGTTCGTATCAACATACACAATTGTGGTGATATAGATAAACTTAAATTGATGTATTATATCCATCCTCTTCAAAAGCACGGTCACACCAGTACTGTCAGTACTTTGATTTGTCCATGTATGAAGGCTAGTACAGCTGTCATGCCTCATAAGCTAATTAGCTATTATGCCATTATTAGCTAGCAAGGTGATTGATTTGAATTTGTGTTACACTTAGTTGTATTGCTTTGAAACACAGGTGTTTCCTTGTTCAATTGTGTGCATTAAAATACCTTGAAATCATTTCATAAAGAATCATTAACACACAAACCTATTTTGGCATTTTATCAACATTAACAATTAAAATATTTCAGGACAAAAGCCATACAGATGCATGAAATGCCAGAGACTGTTTCCACGAATGAACAATCTGAGGGGCCATATTTTAAAAATGCACGATGTAAAACGTCATGAGGTCGACAGTTTCATTGAGAAACTACCACCAACAGAACTAGAGGCTCAGTCAAAAACTGAAAATAAACTGCCAGAGATAAAGACAAGCCCTTCACAAAAAGTACCTTCACCACAAAAAGTACCATCGCTTACTCCTTCCACTGAGGTAAAAGTCAAAGAAGAGAATGAGATAAAAGACATTGAGGATGCTTCTGCAGAAAATGACTCAGAAGGATTCTTTATGAAAACTCAAAGTGTGCCTAGTGCCTCTGCTGACACATGTGAAAAAGGGATCACTTTTGTGTGTAAAATCTGCTCCAAGGAATCTTCAAGTAGATCAAATATGGTCCAGCATGTACGGACTCATTTGGGGGCCAAACTATTTAAATGCATGCTATGTGTGAAAAGTTTGGCACGCAAACAGAATCTGATCCACCATCTTCGATATGTTCACTATGTAGATGCAGACTGTGTGGACAACGTGTTGCAGCACTGCAAGTATAATGGTGAGGTTGATGATAGTGCAAACACTCCGGCAAAAAGAAAACTCATCATGGAATCCTTAGAAGCTGAGATGGACAATTCTGAATATGCTGACCGTAACCACAGTATGGATGACATAAACAATGCAGTTCCAGATGAAGATTCTTCAGACATGAAATTCGTAGAACCTAAGATGAGTCCTGGGCAGGATGTTGAACCTGATAATTTGCCGTACGAAATCATCAATAAAGACAGCAAAGACGAGCGACAGTACCGGTGCAAGTTGTGTGGCTTCTCATGCGACAGGAAGTATTACATGACACACCTTCACATGCTCAAACATACAGGTACAAGATTTATTTATTTATTTTGTATAGAAATTTTGCAGCAACTTGAGTGCAATATATCATAATCAAATAGGGATGTAAATGAGTTATGCAGGCTACAATTTTAGAATTATTAAATGTCTCTGAAACTCGATTATTGCTCCCAAGAGTGCATTATGTTTATTTGATGATTTAGTTGAATGTGAGAAAATGTAAGTTCCAAAATATTAATATCCAAAAAATACTTTTATACACGTAAACAAGCTTTAAACAAACAACTACTGATATTTCCATAAACTTTTGAGAACCAAGATCCTTCATATTTTTCTTGTTTGTTTTTAATTATTTTAATTTTAAATCGCTTATTTCAGGAAACAAACCCTACATGTGTGTGATATGTTCAAAGCCCTACACCAGAAAATATGTACTTCGCAATCACATCATGAAAGAACATCAACTCCAGGGCAAGGAACTGCTCAAAATTATTCAAGCATCAGACCTGAAAAAATCAGCTGGCTTGCAAATGGGCTTCCATCATGGTGCAAATGGCAACACGATTGACTTTGGCTGGGAGTCCAGTAATGACACAAGCGTTGACCAGGATTCTTCCCAGATGTTGCATGCAGTGCAGAATGATAAAAATGATTCTTTGGCTTCTTTGAATGACACCATGGAAAATGTGCCTGATAACGACATTACTTCAGAAACCTCTGAAGATGATGAAGAGGAAGAGTCACTTCTGGCTGAAGACCAACGCTACAGGAAGAACAAGCTTGTCCCTGAAGGGGATTTCTCTTACAGTGTGATTGAGGTCAGTAAGGATGGTTCAAAAGAAACGGCGTACAAGTGTAACATTTGTAATTTTACCTGTACAAGGAAATATTACATGATTGGAATGCACAAGCTCTCGCACACAGGAAACAAGCCCTACCTGTGCGTGATCTGCTGCAAGTCATACAGTCGAAAGTTTGTTCTGCGAAAGCATATTGTAAAGGAGCACAAGATTTTGGGTGAGGAGCTGGAGAAGATTATGGAAGAGACTGGACAGAGATTGGAGTCGTATAATCCAGATCAGTCGAATGTCTCCTTGGCATCTGACTCTGGCCTAAACATGACCTTAGATCATGATCAAAATTGCAACGATGGGGTTAATCAGAGTGCAAAGAGGTTAAAGCTTTCCCAAGATGAGCAAAGTGCTGAAAGTTGCACAGACAATACAGAAGAAATGGCTACTGACAAAGATGACAATGCTCTGAATGAATCTTTGAATGTCAATTTATCAGAAAAGCATACCAATCTGAACTTTTGGCATGGAATTGGAGGTCGTAAAGGTCGAGGTCCTGGACTGTCCCCAGCAGAAAAGGAGAAAATAGACTCGTTTATAGACAAGTCCTCACTTTCTTGTCTTCAATGCAGTAAGAAGTGTTCAAATTTGAGTAATCTTCGTCAGCATGTTCGAATTCTGCACTTTAATATGAAGGAGTACCTTTGTCACATATGTGACCGCAGCTTTAACACAAGCTACAACTTGAAGGTTCACATGAAGCAGCATTTGGATGTGGAAGATAGAAAGAAAGTGAGTGCAACATGCCCTGTTTGTAACAATCTGTTCACTTCCAAATCCTACTTGAAGATACACTTGACTTCACTTCATCAAATGACTGTAGATGAAGCAAACACCTATTTGTCAACCATGAAGGAGAGTGGTTGTGTCAATGGAAATATTGAAGACATTGATGCATTTACACAGGCTTTGAAAAGCTTAGAGAATCCTGCTGATAGTGGGGTGAAAATTTCTGTAGGCGATGAAAATATCATGGCAGCAGATGGTCAGAATGCTGATAATTTTGATGTTCAAAGTTTAATCAATAATGCTTTAAAAAATGCGTAGAACCATTTAAATGTATTACATTTTCTATTTGCCTAACACCACTATTTGGTTATGAGCAAAATAATAATTATATTTGTTTTCTATTAGCCAAATATAATGCTAATATTTTTTATTGACAGAAATAAAATTGGTAACTGTATATACATGTAAATATTATTAAGCCATTTCAAATTTAATTGTTTGAAATTAAATAAGATTAAACATAATTTTTTCACTATGACCTCATTTTTGTTTGGAAAGGGATTCATTCAACACATCGCTTTTTCAAATTCGGTTTATACGTGTTATAATTGTGCATGTTTTACTCTAAACCCACCTGTAATTGTTGATTGTCATTTACTTGTATATTGTTTTTCTATTTACATAGACTATTTTTACATTGTTGATTAAATATACGGTCAATATTGAAATGATGCAAGTTAAAACCCTTTTAGATAATTATTATATTGTATATGTTTCTAAAAAGAATACATTTGTAAGTTCTGTTTACAAATAAATCATTTTGACAAGAAATGGTATTTTTAGCTCACCTAAGCACAACGTTCTCATGGTGTTCCTTTGGGATCGTCTTTTGTCCATCGTCCATCTGTCGTGCGTCCTTTTTTCGTCGTCAACATTTTGGCTTGTGAATACATGTACTCTAGAGGCCACATTTCTTGTCCGATCGTCATGAAACTTAGTCAGAACATTTGTCCCAATGATACCTCGGCCGAGTTCGAAACTGGGTCATGTTGGGTCAATAACTATGCCTTATATGGCTATAGAGAAACCTTATGAACACTCTAGAAGTCTCAATTGTTTGCTCAATCTTCATGACACTTTGTCAAAACATTGGTTTATTGATATCTCGGACAAGTTCGAAAATGGTCCAGATCGATGAAAATACATGGCCGCTAAGGGGCGGGGCAGTTTTCTCTATATGTATATATTGAAAACATGTGAATACTATAGAAGTCACATTTTCGGTCCAATCTTTATGAAATTTGTTCAGAACATTTGTTTCCTGGACACGACGGTTGAGTTCGAAAATGGTTCGGATCGGTGAAAAAACATGGCCGCCACGGGGGTCATTTTCCTTATATTTAGATAGTAAAAAAAGCTTATGAACACTATTGAAGTCACTTTTTTGCCTCATCATCTTAAAATGTTGTCTTAACATTGATTTTATGGATATCTCGGACGAGTTCGAAAATGGTCTTGATCGGTGGAAAAACATGGCCGCCAGGGGTTGGAGCAGTTTTCTCTATATGTATATAACTATAATGAAAACATGTGAACAGTCTAGAAGACACATTTTTTGCCCAATCTTCATGAAATTTGGTCAGAACATATGTTTCCTGGATACGATGGTTAAGTTCCAAAATGGTTCGGATCCATAAAAAAATATCGCCGCCGGGGGGGGGGTCATTTTCCTTATATTTTCATAGTAAAAAAAGCTTGTGAACACTAGAAGTCACATTTTTTGCCTACTCATCATGGAATTTTGTCAAATTATTGGTTTTGTGGATATCTCGGACGAGTTCAAAAATGGTCGTGATCATTTGAAAAACATGTCCGCCAGGGGGTGGGGCAGTTTTCTCAATATGTATATAGTGAAAACATGTGAACAGTCCAGAAGACACATTTATGCCCAATTTTCATGACATTTGGTCAGAACATTTGTTTCCTGAATACGACACTTGATTTCGAAAATAGTTCGGATCGGTAAAAAAAACATGGCCGCCGGGGGGGGGGTCTTTTTCCTTATATTTATATAGTAAAAAGGCTTGTGAACACTCTAGTCACATTTTAGCTAGTTCCTTCGGGTCTCAGGTGAGCGCCTTTGGGCACATGGCCCTATTGTTTTATAGGATCTACCAGAGATAATTAGGGTCATTTGCTTGCTTGAAATGCGGATCAGAACAGAAGCCAAAATAAATAAATCAGACACAGGTGTTTGTTCTCGGATAATTCATAATTCATAGCCACCACATATTTTGAATCAGTCAAAAAGTTGCACATTCGCATAAGTATTTGTTTATGTTGTTGCTCACCGTCAATTTCAGGGGAGCATATTTCATGGTGTGTGCATAAATTGTAAGGACCATTTTGGGAAGTAAATTTGTCCACCACTAAAGGACTTAAATTTGTCCACCACTAAAGGATTTTCAAATAACGAAGCAGAACTGTTAAGCACGAATTGATATACCTGTTGAAGAACTGGAGCCCAAAGTGGAAGACAAAATTGAATACCGAGACAACCAAAACAACGCCTCATTCAAGACTTGCATGTTTCCTAATATCTCGATTATTTATCAACATTTATAGTCAAATGTGAACTGATAAACAATATTTAAATAATTATATCTTAGACATTTTATTCGAATCGATCTATGATTAAATTAAGTTTCATTTAACAAGCAATATCACATTAAAATAGTAACACAATTATACGGTCCATACTCAAATACTGGTATATGCATGTTCCCGTTTGCTTCCAAGGTAGTGTCTAAAATCAATGTTCAAATCGTCATACCAATGTTTAACAATTTTTGGATGGGATAATTGTTATTGCATAGCAAAAGTTTGAATGTGTGATAAGAAAATTGTGTTGCGTGTCGATACAAGCTTGTGTTCAACTTCATGACTGCTTTTAATATCAACCAGTCCTAACAAACGCGGTGTTATTAAATATTAGAACACATGTTTTAGCTCACCTGAGAACAGTGTGTACATATCGAGCTTTTGTGATTGCCATTGTCCGTCGTGCGGTGTCATCATTTGCCTTGTTAACACTATAGAGGCCACATTTATTTTCCGATCTTCATAAAATTTGGTCGAAAGAAGGGGGCGGCACATATTTTATATCGCAATGCAAGGCCTCAGTAAAACATTGTTAACTCTCTAGAGGCCACATTTATTGTCCGATCTGCATGAAACCTGGTCAGAAGATTCGTCCCAATGATATCTTGGACGAGTTCGAAAATGATTCCGGTTGGTTACAAAACATGGCCGCCATTGAGCCGGGCATTTTTCATAATATGGCTATAGTAAAACCTTGTTTAAACTGAAGAGACCACATTTATTGTTCGATCATCATGAAACTTTGTCAGAAGATTTGTCTCAATGATATCTTAGACGATTTGGAAAATGGTTCCAGTTGATTGAAACAAGTGCCACCAGGCTGCGGGCATTTTTTCTAATATGGCTATAGTAAAACCTTGTTAACACTCTGGAGGCCCCATTTATTGTTCTTCCTGAAAGTTGGTCAGAATATACGTCCCAATGATACTTTGGCGAGTGCGAAAATATTTATGGTTTGTTGAAAACCATTTCCGCCAGGATTGGGGCATTTTGCCTAATATGGATAATTAAAAACTTGTTAAAACTCTCAAAGTCACATTTATTGTCCAATCTCCATGAAACTTTGTCAGAATATTTGTTCTAATGATATCTTGAACACGTTTGAAAATGGCTCCGTTTGCTTGAAAAAAAAACATGGCCGCAATTGACGGTGCATTTTCAGCTCACCTGAGCACAATGTGCTCATGGTGAGCTTTTGTGATCGCTTTTTGTCCTTCGTGCGCCGTCAACATTTGCCTTGTTAACTCTATAGAGGCCACATTCATTGTCCAATCTACATGAAATTTGGTCAGAAGATTGGTCTCAATGATATCTTGGACGAGTTCGAAAAAGGTTACGCTTGCTTGAAAAACATTGCTGCCAAGGGGCGGGGCATTTTTCCTTATATGGCTATATTAAAATCTTGTTAACACTCTAGAAGCCACATTTATTGTCTGATCTTCATGAAACTTGATAAGAAGATTATCCCAATAATATATTGGACGAGTTCGAAAATGATGCCGGTTGGATGAAAAACATGGCTGCCAGGGGGCGAGGCATTTTTCCTTATATGGCTATAGTAAAGCATTGTTAACACTCTTGAGGCCACATTTATTTTCCGATCTTCATGAAACTTGCTCAGAAGATTTGTCCCAATGATATCTTGGATGAGTTTTAAAATGGTAACCTTTGCTTGAAAAACATGGCTTCCAAGGGCGGGGCATTTTTCCTAACATGGTTATAAATGGCTATAATCTTGTTAACACTTTAGAGGCCACATTTATTGTCCAATCTTCATGAAACTTGGTCAGAAGATTCATCCCAATAATATATTGGAAGAGTTCGAAAATGATGCCGGTTTGTTAACAAACATGACCGCCAGGAGGAGGGGCATTTTTCCTTAAATGGCTTTAGTAAAACCTTGTTAACACTGTCACGTAATCGGATGTACTTTAGTGAAGATAAAACAAGTCTCTGATGTCTAAAATATTTCTTTTATTTTACTCTATTCCCTAACACCGATATTGTACTATAATAATTTCAAAGTCAAAGTAAATAACATAACGTGAATAATTCCTAAGAGAAAGCGAGGCCCCGTCTGCCTATTTTGAGGATTATTTATACTGATCCCGTTGTGTATTCGCTTAATTCGTGACCCACGCCTGTCAACAAGTAATGGACGTCAATGTGTGTATCTTGACGTATATAGACAGATGATGTATGATCCCTACAGATTTTACACCGCCTGTAATCGCGGGCCCCTATGTAATTTGACAAGCCAATTTGTGTTCACAGGTGTATTCACACCTGGAACACGCATCGGAACGTCAGTCCTCTCGCTTAACGTATTTACCAACCATTTATATGCATTTTACGAGTCACGAATCTTGCTTAATGGATTTACTAATTGCCTATATGCATTTTGCGAGTCACGACCCCCATGTTTTCTGTTAGTTACATCTCGCTGAAATATTTCTATTGACTTTTCATAAAGTAACATATTCATTATAACCCATTACATTACACATCTACATAATCAATTTCAAATTTCATTACACCCTACCCGAAGGTTCTATTTCCTAAATTAGTTTGTTTATACAACAATAACACGACAATAACAACACAATAATGTACAATGAGATAAATTCTATGATTATATATATTATATGTATACCCTACCCGAAAGTTCTATGACGTTACACAACTCACTCTTTCAAATGATTTTTTTCTATTATTATATATATTATGTGTATACCCTACCCGAAGGTTCTATGAGATAAATTCTATTATTATATATATTATATGTACATTACGTTACAACACTCTAGAGGCCACATTTATTTTCCGATCTTCATGAAACTTGGTCAGACCATTTGTCCCAATGATATCTTGGATGAGTTCGAAAATGGTAACTTTTGCTTAAAAAACATGGCTGCCAAGGGGCGGGGCATTTTTCCTAATATGGCTATATATAGCTATAGTAAAATCTTGTTAACACTCTAGAGGCCACATTTATTTCCAATCTTCATGAAACATGGTCAGAAGATTCATCCCAATAATATCTTGGACGAGTTCAGAAATGATGCACTTTGGTTGAAAAACATGGCCGCCATTGGGCGGGGCATTTTTCCTTATATGGCTATAGTAAAACTTTGTTAACACTCTAGAGGCCACATTTATTGTCCAATCTTCATGAAATATTGTCAAAAGATTTGTCTTATTGATATTATGGATGAGTTCGAAAATGGTTATGTTTGCTTGAAAAACATTGCTGCCAAGGGGCGGGGCATTTTTCCTTATATGGTTATAGTAAAATCTTGTTAACACTCTAGATGCCACATTAATAGTCCGATCTTCATGAAACTCGGTCAGAAGATTCATCCCAATAATATCTTGGACGAGTTAAAAAATGATGCCGGTTGGTTGAAAAACATGGCCACCACAGGGGCGGGGCATTTTTCCTTTATGGCTTTTGTAAAACTTTTTTAACACTAGAGGTCACGTTTATTTTTCCGATCATCATAAAACTTGGTTAGAAGATTTGTCCCAATAATACCTTGGATGAGTTCGAAAATGGTTACGTTTGCTTGAAAAACATGGCTGCCAAGGGGCGGGGCATTTTTCCTTATATGGCTATAGTAAAATCTTGTTAACACTCTAGATGCCACATTTATAGTCCGATCTTCATGAAACTTGGTCAGAAGATTCATCCCAATAATATCTTGGACGAGTTAAAAAATGATGCCGGTTGGTTGAAAAACATGACCACCTTGGGGGGCGGGGCATTTTTCCTTATATGGCTTAAGTAAAACTTTTTTAACACTCTTGAGGTCACATTTATTTCCGATCATCATAAAACTTGGTCAGAAGATTTGTCTTAATGATAACTTGGATAAGTTCGAAAATGGTTTTGGTTGCTTCAAAAACATGGCCACCAATAATATCTTGTTATCTCAAGTGGGCGACTTGGGCCTTTCAGGCCCTCTTGTTCCTTATATGGCTATAGTAAAAACTTGTTAATGCTCTAATTGTCACATTTATCGTACAATCTTCATAACACTTGGTCAGAACATTCGTTTTAATGATATCTTGGATCCGTTCGAAAATAGTTCCGGTCTGCTTAAAACATGGCCGCCATGGATCAGGGAATATATAGCTATAATAAAACCTTGTTAGCTCTGTAAAAGTTACATTTATAGTTCATTGTTCATGAGACTTGGTCAATGTTCTAATGATATCCTGTGGCTGCACTGAGCAGGTCAGTTCGTTTGTAAATCAGGTGAGCGACTTTGGGACTGTTAGGCCCTCTTGTTTCGACCATATTGTCACAAGAAAATAACAATATGCAATAGAAAGTTTACTTTTTCGGCGTAGCTGTACGTCAGCTTTTCACCTTAGCCTGACCAATAAGCGACCAATCAATTTGAATATAAATTTCCCGCTGGTAGGCCTGAAACTTTTCGCAGTAAAAAACGTGCAATATACAAACAGATTTCACATTATCATTTATATGTTATTCAATCGATTTTCTGTTTTTGGGAAGTATAGGGTATGAAACGGGATAAAACAGTTCGTTTAGCAACGATGTTAAATGTGTAATCAGCATGAAACAATTGTATCTCTAATGATAAGGTTTAAGAGATAGAGCAGTTTCACACTCAATTCTCGACATCAATACAGAGTGTGTGCGCCTTTATATTTAGAAGAATGATGGCGTTTGTACTTAAAGGCTGTGTTCTCATATTTGATAATTACTACGATCTTGCATTCTGTGCACTCATACATTTTAGATAATTTAAGTATTGTTGTTCAGTAACGTGATAAACGCTTTGACGAAAATATTTAAAATTGTTTTCGAAATTGACCGTAAACAAGCCGTCGTTCCAGCAGTTGAATTGTTAGCTCACTTTAATGTATGGCATTCCAACCCGCAATGTATCAAGGTCAGTTTGCAGCCAGTTACAGAAAAAGTTATATCAGCGCTATCGCGTGAACTATGCGCACTTTAAGTTTATTTTTATCAGAAAGATACTAAATAAAGATGTTCGGTGATATTATTATGGTATGCCAAGAACAGATTTTTAATATGTTTTCAATAATTGCATGAAACGGACCAATTTTGTTTAATTTAATTAGAAATATTTATCCATTTAGACGAATTTATTAAGCATGAGCGCGATGATGCACGATTCTATTAATAATGGAATCAAATAAGATTTGAGTGTTGCCGGCTGACTTATATGATTTCATTAATTTTCCTGCTTCCTGTGTTTTTTAGCTTTTGTGATCGCCTTTTGTCCGTCGTGCGTTGTCCGTTGTGCGACGTCAACATTTGCCTTGTTCACTCTCTAGAGGCCACATTGATTTTTTAATCTTCATGAAATTTGGTCAGAAGATTGGTTTCAATGATATCTTGGATGAGTTCGAAAATGGTTACGTTTGCTTGAAAAACATGGCTGCCAAGGGGAGGGGCCTTTTTCCTTATATGGCTATATATGGCTATAGTAAAATCTTGTTAACACTCTAGAGGCCATATTTATTGTGTGATCTTCATGAAACTTTGTCAGAAGATTCATCCAATAATATCTTGTACGAGTTCAAAAATGATGCCGGTTGGTTGAAAAACATGGCCGCCAGGGGGCGGGGCATTTTTTGTCCCTACCGGTTTCAACGGAGGGGACTTCTGGTTTTGTCTCCGTCCGTCCGTCACACTTTTCTGGATCCTGCGATAACTTGCGATAACTTTAAAAGTTTAAAATATTTTTTCATGAAACTTAAAAAATGGATAGATGGCAATATGGATATTATGCACGTCATTTCATTTTGTTCCTAAATAAAAAAGATTTGGTTGCTGTGGCAACAAATAGACTAGACATACTGCTGAAAATGGTGATTTTCTGGATCCTGCGATAACTTTTAAAGTTCTTAATATTTTTTCATGTAACTTGAAACATGAATAGATGGCAATATGGACATTATGCACGTCATTTCATTTCGTTCCGACGTCAAAAATTCTGGTTGCTATGGCAACAAATAGACTAGAAATACTGCTGAAAATGGTGGTTGTCAGGATCCTGCAATAACTTTTAAAGTTCTTAATATTTTTTCATGAAACTTGAAACATGGATAGATGGCAATATGGACATTATGCACGTCATTTCATTTTGTTTAATAAAAAAAATTGGTTGCTATGGCAACAAATATATATATAAAAATCTGGAATTTCTGACGATGGTGGAGCCGGTAGGGGACTTATATTGCTTGACAATAGTCTTGTTCCTCATATGGCTATAGAAAATCCGTGTTAACACTCTAGAGGCCACATTTATTTCCAGATCTTCATGAAATTTGGTCAGATAATTGGTTCAATGATAGCTTGAATGAGTTCGAAAATGGTTACGTTTGCTTGAAAAACATGGCTGCGCCTTGAAAAACATGGCTGCCAAGGCGCGGGGCATTTTTCCTTATATGGCTATTATAAAATCTTGTTAATACTCTAGAGGCCACATTTACTGTCCGATCTTCATGAAACTTGGTCAGAAAATTATCCCGATAATATCTTGGTTGAAAAGCATGGCTGCCAGGGGGCGGGGCATTTTTCCTTATATTGCTTTATAGTAAAACCTTGTTAACACTGTAGAGGCCACATTTATTTTCCGATCCTCGTGAAACTTGGTCAGAAGATTTGTCCCAATAATATCTTGTTATCTCAGGTGAGCGACTTTGGGCCTTTCAGGCCCTCTTGTCTTGTAATATCTAATAAAGCGAAATAAGCCACGAAATGTGGCGCAACACCACAGAATTGATTTGCGTGTGATGCAGCTAATAACTGTGCAGAAAAAAGGCATTCGATATTTTTGATCTCATAGATATTACTTTTGATCGTTCATAAACACTGACCACAATTAACGGCTACGCCGTATATCTTTTTTAAAGATATTTCTTGTTTCTCACAACAATAAAGCCTTCGCTTGGTACAGCATACCGTATACCGTAATTAATAAACTGTGTACTTAGTATAAAATACTGACAGTTCAATATAGCTTCTTATAACTAAAATTAAGTAAGTAAATAAAATGCTTTTAATTAGATTCAAATGAAACAAGTAAAGAAAATGCATTTTATCAGAGTACACTGACTGAATAAAGAAACTGATGGCAATCTTTAATTTGTAGCACAACAACAAGAAAAAGAAAAATACTTTTAAGCTCGACCGTTCCCCCAAAAAATTCAGTCCTAAACTACGTAACCAAAAGTCGGCGTCTGTCTAATTCTCTGATTAAAGATCCACTAATACTCAAAATCATCGAATGCTTCGTAAAATAAAGTTAACTCGTACACAAATCCGTGTTACTTAAAGCAATAGCCACATTTTAAACGCTATATCTGGTCTGGTTAAATGGATTGAACGAGATACAAAATGCTCGTTTTTATTTTCAACACAGATGAATTTCGGAATTTGATGAGGGCATAGCTTGTATAAATTATACAAATCAACGCAAACCGAATGAATTCTATCCTTAATCGGGATTATCCGTAAAATGCAACAACATGACAAAGTGAAACGACTTTTAAATACTAAATAGTAGCAGAATGTTTGTATTTTAACGTTTTTAAACCGATTTTAATACTTGTTTAAGTGTTTCTTTATTGCAATTTTTCTTCGTATACCACTTTTTGTTGGAAGTTTTATAAAGCATAATAACAGTGGATACTGTTTACTAATCTTTAACGTATATAAATATTGAAATAAACACTTTAAACATGTTTTAGTGTTTTTTTTAGCTCACCTGAGCACAACGTGCTCATGGTGAGCTTTTGTGATCGCTTTTTGTCCGTCGTGCGTCGTGAGCCGTCAACATTTGCCTTGTTAATTCTCTAGAGGCCACATTTACTGTCCAATCTTCATGAAATTTGGTCAGAAGATTCGTCTCAATGGTATCTCGGATGAGTTCGAAAATGAATACGTTTGCTTGAAAAACATGGCTGCCAATGGGGCGGGGCATTTTTCCTTATATGGCTATAAATGGCTTTAGTAAAACCTTGTTTACACTCTAAAGGCCACATTTATTGTCCAATCTTCATGAAATTTGGTCAGAAGATTGTTCTCTCAATGATATCTTGGATGAGTTCGAAAATAATTATGTTTGCTTGAAAAACATGGCTTCCAAGGGGCGGGACATTTTCCTTATATGGCTATGGTAAAATCTTGTTAACACTCTTGAGGCCACATTTACTGTCCGATCTTCATGAAACTTGGTCAGAAGATTCATCCCGATAATATTTTGTAAGAGTTTAAAAATGATGCCGATTGGTTGAAAAACATGGCTGCCAGGGGGCGTGGCATTTTTCCATATTTTGCTATAGTAAAACCTTGTTAAAACTCTAGAGGCCACATTTATTTTTCGATCTTCATGAAACTTGGTCAGAAGATTTGTCCCAATAATATCTTGTAATCTAAGTTAAGCGACTTTGGGCCTTTCAGGCCCTCTTGTTTAATGTCCACTTAGTAAGAAATATAACTTAATAAGCCATTTAGGAGGAGTATATTATTCTTTGTACTTTTAAGTCTGATTAAGGTTTAATTGCAAGATGAACTTTATGGAAAGGTTTGCTTGCAACGGAAACTTTTAATGTCTTTTGAATCACTTTGAGAGGTTACTTAATTACCAATGCCCATAACTCTGGAGAGCAATTAGTCAGAATTATGCCCCTTTTAGTTATTAGAAACTCAGGTAAACGTTTGCGCGCAAAAACTCCTTATCTCTATTTATATCACAGTTGACTTAAGCTTACCAAATATGTTCAAGATTTTCATAAATGTTCACTGATTTAGATCTATAACGTTAACAGCCTTTTATATGATTATGCCCCCTTTTATGCGTAGAAAAGTCAGGTTAAGGGTTGCATGCAAGTCTGATTAAAATTTGCATGTGACATGTTTATGTAACAATTACAGATATTTAATTGAAACATCGTACATGTCTTAGTGATGAGATCATAAGATGTCACTGACCTAGGTCCACAACTCTGACTAATGCACATTGTTATGCTTGTTTTGTACTATGAAATTTATTTTAACGTATTTGTGCTTCAACTCCAATGGCTAGCTGATGTACAGGCAATCCTACGGTTGCATGTACGACAGGTTATGGTCAAAGTTACTGCTACTTTACGCTAAATACCCCATGGTTGGCGATATCGTGCTAAACTCGTGTGAAGGTGAGTTACATTCTGCTTTAGCGAGAAGTTGCAATTTTGGCCCGCGGGGTCAAGGTCACTGTTTTAAGTTTACCTGAACTATATAACTATGCCATTATTGGACTTCCGTATGGTCATTAATTTAGGAGACTGTTTACACATTTGAAAAGCATATAATAGTCTTGAGGCAGCTAGTGTTATCAGATGCAAACATGTTAATGATACGTGCTTTTTTTATCAGATGACAATGAAACTAATTAATGATGCTCATCTTTTTCAGATGCCAATAAAACAATTTAACGGCATGCACCTTTTATCAGATTCCAATGAAACAAGTCTTGAACGCGAACCTTTTTTCAGTTTACATTTTTATCACATGCAAAGGAAACACGTTTATGTTGTGCGCCTTTTTATTTGATTCACATGCTGGAATACACAAACAATGAAACTGGCGATTATTTTTTTTAATAAGAAATGCTTGCTCATTTCCACTAATGTTTCATCAGACCACCCACATAAACATAAATGATTACAATTGGGATAACCACCTGTGAACCGTCAACTCAAAGCAGTGTCAGCCAACACCGGTTTGAGGGCTAGCCGAAGCTCATACCAAGAAGTTATCACAAAGAATCGCGCGTCTTAAGCGATGTCAATCGATTGTATGCAGACAGAAAATGAATGCAAACACGTGGCGCATTAATCGAATACTTCTCACATAATATTAATTCAATAGTAATGTAAGTATTGGGAAAAAATAATGTAGCGGACAATTTATCATATTCCATTTGAATAGTTTAATGATGCACATCGGTCGGATACCAAGACAGCAACTTGATTTGTGTGTTCCTTTTCAGATTCCAATAAAATATGTCATTAAAAAGCACCTTCTAAACAAAAGAAGATGTCGAGCAAATAAAGCGTTTCCAGATTCCAATAATGTATTTAAATAATTCGAACTTTTGTCAGACAAGAACTTCGTTATAGAAACTTAACGTTTTGTATTCTTTAAGACAATGGTATCTCTAGAAATGTAATTAAATAATGTATTAACTTTGCAAGTAATTATTGAAATTCTAATTTGGTTCATTCCAATAGGACAACTTTTTCGCATTAAGAGAACAACAACAGCGCAACTTAAGTAACTTAAATGTATATTCCGGTTTCCCGTGTACATGTATTCTGTACAAATGATGTGTGCAAGCCGTCTTTTAAAACCAAACTCGTAGGAAATGTGCGGAATGTAATGGAAACCACTTTCAAGAATTAACAGTGATATTTGTTTATTTACAAACAATCAATTTCCGTTCAACTTTTCTGTACCTTCCGTATTTAAAAAAGAAAAAAAAAGAAAGAAAACATTCCATACATGAACAACAAGATATCAATAAAGAACTTTATGTCCATTCAGAATTTAAAGTTTGAGTTGCGTTGTTCTGTATTTTACTTTTGTTTAACCACGAGACGGCAACTTTGCGCCATTTTCCAACCCCAAATCCATATGACATAGATCTGTCGATGGAGGTCGTATTCGCTTGCTTTGAAAAGCTTTCATTCATTGTCTCTTTATGGTTAATTTTATTCTTAGCTGTTAGATCAGCCAAGAATGGAAATTTTTTCGCTAATCTGTTGCTCTCAAATACCGGTTCAGCTTCTATTGGTGACCGCCTCCTGTAACTGTTAGACTCTTTAGTTGATTTCCTTCCACTTGATACTCGAGGCTGTTGTGATGCATGCGCATTTCGTCCGGTGATCTTTCCCATCGTTGTTCCTAAATGATTGTGTGCCATATGGTTAAGCTTTGTTGTCGTATCATTTGAAGGAAATCCTCGCAACGGATGGCTATCATCGCTTTCTATGTCAACCAGTTGTATTGATTCAATTCCTGCCTGTTCCGGAAGAATTGCCTCGCTATTTATCTTATATAGGTTAACTGCTTGATGATTATCTCCTTCACTAAGTTTTCTTTTGGCTTGTAAAACGTGATCATGAGTTAAAGAAATTGGCTCCGAAAACTGCCGCACAGGGGTTTGCTTTCTCCGCTTTGTTTTTTCTTCCTTCTTTTGAGACCAAGCATTCGATGGCGCAAAATTATATTCAGGTTTGTTCCCATAAACATGATCATTTGTTGTACTTTGTTTTGCATTATGTATTTTATTAACTGCTGGTATGGGCACATAGTCGTTGTCATCCATCCAGTCGGAATGTTTTATCGACTGTGTCACTTCAGATGTTCTAATACTGCTTTTCTTTTTGTGGAGACTGTTGTCCATATTGTCGTCGAGTTGTTTCAATGTAGCTACTTGCTTCTTCCAAATTTCACCACTTGTAGGCCTTGTATCTGGCGTGACTTGGTTTGTTTTGTCCATTTTAGGGCAACTTTCAGTTTCTGCAACAAAAGTCTCCGTATCCACCTCTTCATCCCGGTCAGCATTCATTGTTTGGGTTGGAACGCTTGTTTTCTTCCATGCAACAATCCCGTTTTGATCTTTAGATGATTCTGCCTTGACACAAGCCAAGTCATTTACATTTGTTTCTTCAATTTCTTGCACAAAAATATCGTCTGTCTCTTTTGCGTTTTTACTGCTAAAGATGACATGTTTTGCCTTGGGAACCGTTTTGAAACAGGATTTTTCTTCATGCGATTTGTTTGTCGGAGCCATAGTTTCACCCTCCGAAATTTCATTGATTGTTTCAATATTGTTTACACCTTCGATGAAAGTGACCATTTTCGTTTTCGAAATGTTCGATTTCGAAACACTTCTGCTTTCATCTAACGAGATATTTAATGAGATATTTTTTTCATGAGAACTCATTATTTTCATAGGTTTTAAACCGAAGTCGTCTGGTGGTTTGTTTTCTTTACTTTTTATCTGTGACCTAACTTTTTTATTACTTATTACAGAATATAAGCCTTGTAAAGTGTTGGCATCTGCTATGTCTTCGGAATGTTTATTTGTATAGGCTCCTTCATCAAAACTTTCATTTTGAGAGTCGTAATCACTATCAGCAGATTCTTCGTTTTCCTCAAGTTGAACTTGTCTAGAAGAGAGGACACTCGCGAGGCTTACTCCGCTTCGTTCCCGTCTTTGAATGACTAGAATTATGACAATATCATAAAAATCATAATATTTTAAGTTATAAAGTATATTTGCACTTTCTGTTTGTCGTTTCGGAACTAAATTTTTTATTGCTAAATGTGAACATATAACATATGCAATGATTAGATTAATTAATCATCATTAATTGTTTTATGCCATATGAGCACAATAACAAGGGTGACGAAAGTGTAGATTAATGATGGATGATTTCAACAGTGTTGGTGAGGAAATACGCAAAAGCAAACACGCCTCGCTTTCCTATGCCATATCAGACTCGTCTGATAGCACATGCTATCAAAGTCACCAACCTTCTATTCTATGCATGTATATAAAGGGCATTTTCGTTTTAGTCAACTTTTAATTGATCTGAATTACACACATTCATTATGAATATCATTTGTTTTCAGTTTTCAAATAGATGATCAAATATAATGTTTTGCTTCATTACACCATCTGTTTTTTGTTTAAGGTTTATCATTTGAATGAAGCAATAAACGAACTCAATAAATTGTCTTGCCTGCCTTTTTGGAAGTGGGTCTTGGTAGATTTTTTCCAGTATCACAATCGTTATTGAGCGATGATGACTTTGTTACGTTATCACGATCTGCTTCAATATCCTCCACGTCCTCATCATCATATTCATCGTCAGATGATGTATCTTGGTCACTATCACTGTAAGTATTGTTGTCATGCCGATTCCCGTTGTAGTCATCTTCTTTCCACCCGGGATATTTTGGACCTCTGCTAGGAGGTGCCGTATCCGTTGCCCTTGCAACCAGAGTTAAAATTAGTAACCACTGATGAGTTGATGGCAGGTATGTTTGCTTTGAGAGCTGTCTAATTTTTTTAAATAAAATTTTAGTAAAATGGCAAACGTAATGCCTTTTGTAAGCGATTTGGTTTCTTATTTTGATAACCACTGGTTAATAGAAAGTCATCCAGGCAAATCGACTAACGGTATATCATGATTTCATTAAAGCTATGTACGAGGTTTATATGGAACCAGCCAATACAATTAATGTCATCTTCGTTGGGAAGTATAATTGAGACGCGTTACCTTGACAAAGATAAATATATGGCCGAATTAAGCAAACAATTATTGGTTTAAGATGAAAAAAGATGAATATTTTCATTTTCTTGAATATTAAAATTGTGCTAAAAAACAGACAAACAACGATTTAATAACAAAAATAGATTAAACCATTTTAAATCACATAATAAACAAACGCTGCTGTAAAATAATAACTTAAGTAATGAATAATATAAACTCCGTGGAAGCACTGGGTCAATCTTTTGATAATAAATCAATCAGTACTAAATTTAAGGTCTAGCGTTTTGAATGACTACAATGGTCAGCATGGTCCATGGATTTCGCATTCTCTGCTATACGTACATGTTCAGTTGTATATTGGTCGCGCCTCCTTTCTGGCAACAGGCCTGGCACGATAGGATGAGGATGAAAACCAGGAGGAGGAGGAAGAGGCCGCCAATGATGCCCGAGTACACCGTGCAAGGCATTTCGTCCCAGTCAAACACGATCATGCCCGGGACGGCCTCGTAGCAGTAGTACTTCGTGGGAGGTTCTGCGTACGAAAAACCGGATATTTATTGAATGGATATAACTTGTTGAATTATTGAAATACGTGTGAAAATTAAAGCATTCCCTATCGACCAGAAATGGTTGAATTAGAAAATGGCATTGGTTATGTAAATGAAAATGAGACCTTTCTGTTTTGGACAGCGGTTGTTGAGTTTAAAAATGATGTTGGTGAAGTTTAGTTTCACACATTTGTTTCGTTACGACCCGCCTGACATGCAGAACATGTACTTTGTGAGATGATGTGTATGTAGACAACCTATCTTTGTATGTAGCCAACATTTATTCAGTTAAATTTCATTTATTGAAGCTCTACTGAATTAAATGCGTTAGGCTTACTAAGACAATACTCGAGTCCGCTTTCCTGGTAGAACAAGTACTTGATGCCCTTAACCACATGACACACTGATCTCATTATTAAGACAAGCTCGAGTCCGCTTTCCTGGTAGAACAAGTATTTAGTGTTGTAGCTCGTACAAGCACGTTATAAATGGCCAATTACGGGTTTAAAGACAACAAGACCATGCTACTCAGAAAGCGTTCATTACCCAACTCCTTAGTCGTACAAAACACCACAGGTTACATTCAACTATTCATTTACACACAACACTACATTCCTCCCCACCTTTAAAGAAAACTTGCATTAAGTTAAATTAAACAAATTACTGAGCAACATTTTAAAGGAATAAGTAATCAAAGTAATTTGTTTCAATGTCCATGTAAATAAAACACAAAACTTCACAGTCCTTATAGATTAATCAAATCTCCACTCTCATAATAACTCTGATAAAAGTTTCTTTACTTAAACATATCAAGGAAAGCTAAAGTTTCACACAATTGTTCAAAGCATAAGTATTTATGTGGGAGGTAAGTCATAATGGTAATAATAAACAACTCACATTCAACATACACTCATGGTTCAGGCATATAATCAAAGATTACTTGACTAGACAATAAACATTAGCAGCCATATGCTTAATGGGAAATCCTTTTGATACTTTGTTTAATTATTATACAACAATATAATGTTATTAACTTAATCCTAATGTCTTAAGTTTAATAGCTTGTCATTGCCTATAAATGATCATGGCGTAAAATGATTATTATTTTACATTGATAAAACAATCATTTAACAATGTTAACAATTTAAACAAAAATTAAACTTATATCAAAACTTCCAATGGTTTTTCAAATACCATGATCTTGAATAAAACAGACACTGCTAACCTATGTCAGTTCAAAATCACAGAGTCTCTTAGGCATTCCCGCTGCTCTAGGTGGATTTCTGCGCAAGGGAACAGGAGTCATTGTAGGAGACAAATCAGATTGACTCGAACCAAGGTCAGGTAACTGAGGGACTGGACATTCAACAATGCTTTCAGGTTCACCCTCAGGATCAGGATCAGGATCAGGAATACTAGCATTAACAGGTCTGAAATGTGAGGAATTGCGAGTAATGGTATGACCATTCCTATCAGCGATAACCATGCTTCCACGTCTCTCTTTGACTGTGTAAGGGTCAGGGTTATATGGAGGTGTAAGTTTGTCAACCTTACGCTGTTTGACCAGCACCTGGTCACCTGCTATCAATGTACACGGACTTGTGTGACGTCTGCTGTCTGCATACTGTTTCATCTTTTGCTTACTGTTTGCATCATTTATCGCCAAACGAGTAGAGACAGAAACAGGATAGACAGGCTTTGAGATTTCAGGTAGTCCCATACTCATCTTTCTCCCAACAAGGGCTTCAAAGGGGGATATCTGAGTGGATGCATGGGGAGTTGCTCTATAGTGCATGAGAAAATCATGAAGTTCATCTCTCCAATCACGGTTCGCAGCAACTGCAGCCCTAACAAACTTGTTAAGTGTGGCCATAAACCTTTCTACAGTTCCGTTGGCCTCAGGCCAAAGAGGAGTAATTCTTCGGTGTTTGAACCCACAGGTAGAAGCAAACTCTGCAAATTCCTGTCCCTGAAATGGAGGACCATTGTCTGACTTCAGGACAGAGGGAAATCCTTGTCGAGCAAAGATAGACTTCAATCTAGGTATAACAACTCTGGCAGCTGTCGAATAAACAATCTCCACTTCTGGGAACCGGCTGTGTTCATCCATTACAACAAGCAAGTATTGGCCAGATGGGAAAGGACCTGCAAAGTCAACAGCAACTTCTTCCCATGGCTTAGAAGGAAGCTTTGTAGGACAGATAGGTTCTCGTTTGTTTGGACCGGGATATGAAGCCTGACATGGGATACAAGATCTAACCGCATCCTCAACCATCTTATCAATGCCGGGGAACCACACCTTCTCCCTAACTAGTTGCTTTGTCTTAACCATGCCTTGGTGGGTATGGTGAGCAATTTCGACAACATGCTGCTGCAAGGAAGTGGGAACAACAATGCGGTGGTCACGCAAAATAACACCATCTACTATCGAAAACTCATCTCGAAACCTGACAAAGGACGTACAATCGGAGTGAGACCAGTTGCCGGACTGAATGGCTGTCATATCTTTCTGCAGTGTAGCATCCTCTCTGGTTGCGGTTTGAATCTCCTGTAAGGACATAGCTTTCGGTACTGCCTTCTGGACAATGAAAGCAACATGAGCCTCAGCTGCATTATCACGTTTTGGCTTCGTGAATGGGTGCCTGCTCATATAGTCAGCAGGATTCAGGTCATCTTTACCTGGACGATACTCGAGTGTGAACTGATACGGCATCAACCGAAGACGCCATCTCTCAATGCGCGCAGAAGCAGGTTTACGACTGTTCACAAGACCTAGAAGGGGTTTGTGATCTGTGATCACCTTGAATTCAGAAGCAAAGAGATACAGATGGAAGTGCTCAACACCATAAACAACAGCTAACATCTCACGATCTGTTTGTGAATATCGCTGTTCCACGTCTGTGAGTGCACGGCTTCCGTAACATATAACTCTACCTTCCTGAGTGAGAATCGCTCCGACTCCAACAGGGGATGCATCAACAAGAACCTCAGTTGACTTGTTCTGGTCAAAGTAAGCCATCACCTTAGTACTAGACAGAGCAGATCGCAAACTATCAAAAGCATTTTGGGCATCACTTGACCAATCCCAAGGAACATCTTGCCTAGTGAGACGTCTGAGTGGCTCAGTCATGGTTGCATAGTGAGGTATGTATCGAGAAACATACTGCGTCATGCCAAGGAAAGATCTTACTTCAGCTGGGTTTTGAGGAGCTGAGTGACCTACAATAGCCTTAATTTTTTCTGGATCAGCCGAAACACCTGTATCGCTGAAAACATGGCCAAAGAAAGAGATTTTGTTTACAGAAAAGACACATTTATCTCTGTTGAGTTTGGCACCACATCTGTTCAGTCGCTCCAATGTAAGGCTAAGTGCTCGATCATGATCTGACTGAGATTTACCATGAATAATGATGTCGTCTGCCAAGTTCTTTGCACCAGGGATGTCAGCAAGGAGGTCTGCAACCGTCTTCTGGAAAATTTCAGATGCAGCATTCACACCAAACAATAGACGTTTGTAGCGCCGTAAACCAACATGAGTGACAAAAGTAGTGATGTACCTGCTGGACTCATCAAGTTCAAGTTGGTGATATGCGTTGGACAGATCAAGTTTGCTGAATACTGTAGAACTATTCAAATCTGACATAAGTTCTTCCACAGTTGGCATAGGGTGTTTCTCCCTAGAGATAGCCTTGTTAGCCTCACGCATGTCAATGCAAACACGAACACCTTTTGACTTTTTGGGGACAACTACAACGGGGCTTACCCAGGGTGTGGGACCTGAAATAGGCTCAATAACATCAAGGTCTTCAAGACGCTTGAGTTCAGCCTCAACATCTTTGCGTACATGGAATGGAATTCGCCTATGACGCTGTGTCACTGGGGGAACATCATGATCAATGTGCAGTTTCACAGAGATGCCCTCTATCTTGCCCATCTTGCCATCAAACAGAGAAGGGTACTGATCTGGAATAGAACTTGAAGCTGCAAACGAAGAAAATGCAAACTGAACAATATCCAGAGCTTGAGCAGTTTTGGCCCCAAGGAGACAGCTGGACTGCCTAGAGTCAGTGTTACCTACAACATACATGTCAGCAGTAACTGTTTTACCCTTATAATTGATGGTTGTTCTAAAATAACCCTTAACATCTAAAGGTTGAGATGCACCGTATGCAAAAATCAATGGTACAGGCTGTTGAAGAGAAGGTTTGCTGCCCATGTTATTGTAAATATTTTCATTCATTATATTTACACTAGAACCAGTATCAATCAAAAATTTAACATCACTGTTAAGAATATTAACACAAACAGAGGGTATGCTAGAATTTGTACAACAAAGGTTAGATACAGATTCATCACTAGAACTATTTTGTGTAGCTTCTGAAGTACTGGCTTCTGTATAGTTCACATGTTGTAATCTTGATCTGCAAACTGTTTGAAAATGATTTAATTTGCCGCAATGATGACACTTCTTCCCAAATGCCGGACACTTCCGGTCTACATGTTTGCCACCACAGTTACGACAGTCAGTGCCAGTTCTTGATGCCTGGGATGGGTTGTTGTAGGAACCACGACCTCGTGAAGATATACTACGACCACTCGAAGACACACCACGACCACGCGAAGATACACCACGACCACGCGAAGATACACCACGACCACGCGAACCACCAGGGATAGTGTGGATAGCGTTAGCGTTAGCTGTTTGCCGTCCCTCCATGTCAGACGCTCTAACCTCGGAAACCTCCAATGCGCGAGCCTCTTCAATAAGTCTGTCAAGAGTAAAGTTATCTCGCAGAGCTCGACGTCTGATGCGTGTAGACGTGCATCCTTGTATAACTTGGTTAAGGATCTCAGTGTCCTTGTTGTGAAATTCACATGTCGCTGCAAGGGTTCTTAGCCTTGTGTAAAAGGTGTCGATCGACTCACCAGATTCTTGTTTCGACTGCCTAAACTTATAGATTTCGTAGGTAAGATTCTGTTTCGGAGTGAAATAGTTTTTGAATGAGGAACACAATTTTCCATATTCGTCAGGGGTTTCTATGTTATCACCGTTTTCATTCTGTACAGTTTTAGTAGAACCTACCCCTTTTTGTTCATCAGTGAACGAGTCATATATGTCGAAACACTCTTCGCCACAGTAATGCAGAAGGAGAGCCTTTTTGCGCTTGTCAATATCAATGTCCAGTGCACAGATTAAATTGTCTAATTTTTCCGTCCACTTACGCCACCGTACGCCGGCTGAATTTGACGAAGAATTTGACGTGTCGCCGCTGTCATGGATGTTGAACGAAGGAAATGGAGGAAGGTTGGCCATCCTCGTCGCCAGTTTAGTGTTGTAGCTCGTACAAGCACGTTATAAATGGCCAATTACGGGTTTAAAGACAACAAGACCATGCTACTCAGAAAGCGTTCATTACCCAACTCCTTAGTCGTACAAAACACCACAGGTTACATTCAACTATTCATTTACACACAACACTACAAAGTACTTGATGCCCTCAACCATATGACACACTGATCTCATTACCGCTTTTATTTTAATGTGAAATGTTTGAAAAGTTAGCTCTATCACATGAGCTTAAGCATTTTTATATAAAATGGATATTTGTGAACGGTGACATATTAACATGTCTTAATATGTCAAAAAACGATCGTGTTTACAAATTACGGAATAATTATTAATTCCAACTGAGTAGTGCTTTATTCAACAATTTAAATTAATACCACGTATTTTTTGCGATTGGTCACTTGCCAAGACAACAATATATTCCCTACATCCCTAACTAATCCTTAATTCATTGACATCATCATTAGTTGTTCGATCAATAAAATTGCAATACAAATGCATATATCAAAGAACAAACACCCTAACCCTAAAAATACATACGATTAATTGAACCATGATGGAGTAAAATAACGGTAATAACTGTCATACCCAGCAACTAACTCGCATATTAGCCTGGCGCACTAAGTGCCTCTTAATGTAATGGAGAGTAAGTTGGTGGTTCCTTTCTTTTGTTCCTTATTCCGTATTCGAATAGAAAAAGCATTCCACTTCCTTATTCGACTTTATAAATGTAAAGTAATGGTATATGCTATAGGTTTTGTTGATCTGAAGTAAGTATTTGAAGTAGAAAATCCCAATTCGGTTTAAACGAGACATTTTATGCAAGCGCGAAAATAAAACAAATGTAACGTAATACATAACGTAAATGTATTCGAGTTAATTTTTTTTTGATTTACCTAAGAATTACATGCATAAGTTTTCTTTAAAACCATAAATCAAATATGTTAAGCTTAAATAATGAATTAGGAACTGTTCCTTATTCCTTATTCGAATAAGAACTAGGAACCAACTTCATCATATCGCTTGTAGCTATCATATCTACCTGCAGTCGTGTCATTCTCAATACCTGAAATACAAGTATGAACGCACATTACAATAAATAGTCTTGCTTATTAATGTACAATACATATAAAGGTTGAAAAAAAAATTGCGGATATGATTTATTTTTATTTTCACAATGTTATTGATACGATTATGTTCAATCATTTTTCACATAATAAGATTTTAAAATATAAACGTTATACAATCACATTAAAGATGCATTACGGGACGTTAGTTTGTGTACATTTCAAGCACTTTAGACATGTCCTCTTGGCAACTATATGATATTAGATCAGTGTCGTGTAGCACAAAAGATTTTCTGATATAACTCATGATTAGGTACTAGAGGACGTGTGGTTTTGTTCCATTTACGATAACCACAAAAAATACGTGTTACGTGAATATTAAAGTGAAATTATGGGCATATTTTTACTGTTGAATTGAGCTGAAAAGAATTAACAGGTCAAAACAGTTAGTTAAAATGTGGTAACTGACCAATTATCTTCAAACCATCTTGCAACCACTTGTTTATTAATATGTTTTGCAGTATTGCATAGTACAAACGTGATGTGAAGATATAAATCTGGCAAAATAAGTTTATCACAAATAAAACTTGCTCTGTGTAAAAAAGAGGCTTACCAAGTGTGCTCCCCAATGCCGTGGAATACACCGTCCCTTGCCCCTTGGCTGTGAAGGCGTTCAGGAGAAATACGTACTTGGTGGCAAATGTGAGCGATAACACGTCGGCTGAGAGGGCGTCCGCACCCAATGTCACTTCCTTGAGCTCGGAACGGTCAGACATCACCGCATACTGCAGGCGGAAACCTGGGGAGCAGACTGGGACATGAGCCATACAAGGGAAAGCTATTGCTATTGTACTGATATTTTATGTAGGTTGGCCGTTGAAACTAACGCCTTATATGAGTAATACAAACCCCCACGATTGTTATGAACAATAAAACTCTTATTGCTCACCCAGTGGCACCCCGTTCCAGTACACCTGGGTAAGGTTGTTCCATGAACACGTGACGGCCTTGATTGTCTTTCCCTTACACACCAATCCATCAGGCGAACCATTGGGCACTAAAATGAAAGAACTTTTTAATCACAAACAATTTCTTGTTAATACAAGTATTATCTTTACAGCGAATGATATAAAATTAAAAATCCTTTTTGTTTCATGTTTAAGTCGTATGTTTTATTTCCCTATTTAATGGTTCAATAACTCCCGGGTCACCACAAACCCGGCATCGTCTTCGTGTTTATTTCTCTAAAATTAAGAATTAAGTAACTATAACACCTAATAAGCATTTGCTGAATCGCATATGCCAGCTTAGCATAATAATAAATCTTAATGTATTCATATTAAATAACCGTATAAATAGATAATACACTAAATGTTTTGTTTTTATAGTACATGTCAACAGTAGTCAATATAAATTGCCGCCATAGAGTCTTTTGATGATTTTTGCTTTGGCAGACTCTTCAGATTTTTCTGAACGCGAATTATTTCAGCTAATGTCAACTGATGCATGACGTTATCCATTGCATTGACGCTCGATCGAGTAAGAAAGCAATAATTATTGTTTAAGTATTGTTTTGTCTCCCTATATAAACGAAATGTCTTCCCTGTTTTCCCTAAGAACCCCGAAAAAACTATTTTCTTCTATATCATCATCATTGCTATTATATATGGTATAAATAATACTTGTAAATAAAAATTACCGTCTTCTGACGTCATACAGGACACGTTATATTCGGTGAGATTTCCTGATGACGTATATGAGTGGATCGTGATGTCATACGAAGCGTACATGCCCAGACCGAAGATGTCATAATGATCAAACGTCGTGTCTTCCAGTGTAATGGTCTGAATGTATAAAATTTTATATGAGGCTACCTTATGGGTATCGTCCAACGTTGCATAGCGTCAGCGCCCTCACACTACTTTGGGGGAAGGGGTCCGCAGCCCTTAGGAGGGGGAATTTTCGCGGCGTTTCCCTTTTGGGGGAATTTTTTACTTACTCTCTCATTATAACATTTGTACATGTTTGCACTTTATTCATTGCATTTTTCATAATTTAGTATGTTTGCAAAGATTAAATTGAAATAGAATTGGGATATAATAATCATGAGACACGTCTTTCTATTAAAAAAAAAGTTTTTTTTTTCTTTTTTTTTTAGGGGGAATTTTTTCCCCAAAAAAGGGAAATAAAGTATGCTTTTCAGGCGGGGTACTGCCGCCGAATTTCGGCGGCAGATTTTAAAATTCGGCGGCAGATTTGATAGATTGAGGGCCCTGAGCGTTGTTGAGTAGGGATTAAAGATGAACTTGAAAAGCCTACATTTTGAATAATATGTTTAATATATCACACAATCTTTACGGGATACTATACCCATATATCCCACTCCCACAAACACACACACACATGCACGCAAACACACCCGCACACACACACACAAACACACACACACGCACACACACCAGTCAATGCATTAGGGATCAAATTCAATACAAACGGCAGGACACATCACGATTATCGACACACACCAAGCACCAGTCATATCAGGAAACGTCATAAATATCAGTCAACATCAGGAAACTTCATAAACATCAGTCAACACCAGGAAATGTCATAAACATCAGTCAACATCAGGACACACCATAAACATCAGTCAACACCAGGAACCGTCATAAACATCAGTCAACACCAGAACACACACACAAAAACTCAGTCAACATCAGGAAACGTCATTTACAGAAGTCAACATCAGGACAAACCATAAACATTAGTCAACACCAGAACACAAATAACACCAGTCAACATCAGGAAACGTCATAAACATTAGTCAACATCATGACACACCAAAAACATCAGTCAACATCAGGAAACGTTATTAACATACGTCAACATCAGGGCACACCAAAAACATAAGTTAACACCAGACAGAACACACCACAAACACCAGTCAACATATGGCAAACTGCAAAAATCAGCCAACACACCAGGACACACTACACACATAGCAAAACATCAGGAGAAATTAGAAACATGGACTCAAAACAAACAGCAATTCAACCCAAGGACTCACATTAGCCAATATCATGGAACGCTACAGACATCGGTCAAATTCAGGTCACACCAAAACATTAGAACACAGAATAAACATCAGACCACAACACAAACATCAGCAAACATCAAGGCACACTGCAAACATCATAACACAACACAAACATCAGGATACACCACAGACATCATAATACAGTGGAAACACCATGATACTACACACATCTGCCAATAGGACTTTTGAAATTAGCATTAGGCCAAATATTAAACATTGTTATATGCATCAAATAAAGTACCAAACAAAGTGTATTTTAAAGGAGAGATCATCATTGATCATAAAGAATCTGTGTGAAAGTAGCAATTCTATGTGAAAATATATTCATAGAGAAAGGAGATATCATATGTAATTAAAGAGATTATATGTCAAAGAAGATAACTCTTTGTGAAAGAGATTCCTTTTCAATAGAAAGACTCATTGGAAGGAAGATTTAATGTGAAGGGGAATATTTAGCGTGAAAAGAGATCATATTTGAAGAGAGTGATTCTATTTAAAATGAGAGGTCCTATGCAAAAGTAGATAAACAGATTAAATGCTGTTGTTATATATAATAATGTTTATATTTTGCCTTTACATACATGAACTATAGAGTGTAGTTCATATTTATTGTTTAAATGGTCAAAATAAATTGTAATCATAAGGATTCAATTGTATGTCCATTGCAACATGTAAATTAAGAATTAAGTTTAGGTTAAAGTGATATTATGGGCGTCTAATGGTTTATAGGTGTTTATCGCAACCGTTGAGCAATTTTCACTGTTGTAGTGTTAAATTGAGCTGAAAAGAATTAACAGATCAAAGGAGTAAGTTAAAATGTGGTTCCTGACCTTTTAGCTGCAACTCATCTTGCTACCAGTTGTTTATAAAAATATATTTTATATTCGATATCTTACGTGCCTCACCCAGTCCTGTATGCCGAAATGATTCGTAAAGCAAAACTGTGTCTTTATGTCGTATGAACGAATCTGCACTAAAACTAAATTTAGGTTCACATCGTACATGCATGATCAGTCGTCAAACGAAAGTACGGTTGATATTAAAATGCATTATTTTTCTCTTCTCGGGATATTGTTTTAGTATGTTGATTCTGCATTAATTTTATATTTATAAGTGTATATGAAGTGAAAACACCAAAAATAAACAACGGTTGCGATAGACCTATAAATAACCTAATATGTGATAAATAACCTAATATGTGGCGCGTGAAAACTGTATTGGAGATTGAAGAGTCTTCCTACGCAATCTCCTTGCCGAGTTGTCGTTCCTTGCTCTCACATACACAATTGTAATGTAACCGTCGTGTAAGAGATTGTTCCTAGGCTATGGTGAAATACTTATAAGGTCATACATTGTTGTTGTTTTTTTTAAAGATTTTCAGTAAATATAATCGCTTATTTTTCCTTTAACCCAACTTTCTAAAGTTGCAACGATTTTTTACAATACTAAATACAAAGTTAAGTAATCGTTGCAGGCCAATAATAATTATTTTGCAATAAGTTCGAGCAGGGACCTATAAAAACATTATTAATATAGGTCCTTGGTTCGAGGTAGAGTTGAAAATTTGCTTTAATCGACAAAAGACTTTCACCGGATTTAGAAAAAAAAAACACCCATCTGTGGGTAGAAACCAAACTGACATATTATAGTCATTGCACTTATCGGATCAACCTTTATTACTTGATGAAGCAATCGTTTATTATTAAAATAGCTAAGCGCAGCAAGTAGTTAGTACATTTCTATTTTAAAGTTGGGAGATCCGGATAACACCTTTTTGGAAAATCTGTGTTCCACTAACAATTTACGATACACACGACAACGCAACGAAAAAATCGTAAGAAAAGAACAAGAAACCCCAAACCTGTTACTTTATTAGAAGACATGGAACGGAAAACCTGCATCACCTACTAGTATATAACAAAGCGAGCTAACTCTACTTTTGGATTTCTAAGAAGAAACCTCAGTTACTGCCCGTTAGACTGCCGCATAAATGCCTTTCTATATGCCCGTGATGTATGGAACCCATTCCACCAAACAGATACTGACCGCCGAGAGGATGTCCAGCGATCAGCCGCAAGGGTCATCACCAGAGACTACCGCTCCAGACAGCCTGGTTAAGTCATAGAAATGCTACACAAGTTGGAACTCCCACCACTCCAAGACATGCCCACAGGTTGACGCTCTCGAACAAGGCGGTGTAAGGGCACGTACCGACCATTTCCATTGAACGTTACATTAAGCCACTAAGGCTTAAACGTATCAATAGGGCAAAGCAATACGAGGTATATATCTATCAAAACATAGTGTGTAACCTAGTGAAAAAATCCAAGTGCTTCGAAACAATTTCAGCACAAACTGTCATCTTTAAAAAATTCTTTGTTTAAACTGTGCTTGTTTGGAATAAACTTTAAAACATCAATGTAGTCGCGCACTCCACCAACGTCGAGTGGCATCTTCGACATACTCATCCAGATCCAGATCCAGTTGTCAACGTTAACGTAAAAAATACTTTTATAACTGTGCTATCCCAATCTGAGTGTACTGGTAAGCTACCTTCAAGTGACCTTAAAATTTATCCAACTGGTCCGAAATGCAATCCAAAGCTATAAAATATAGTTGTACATATACGAAACCAACGCCTTCATCCAAATTTAAATTATAAACCGAACATGTTTTTTTTCTATTTCCCGTAACAGTTACCTTGGTATTGATACAACTGGCAAAGTAGGTATGTCCGTAATGCAATATTTTTTCTTGGTTATCGACCTTGACTTTCATTTCAAGGTAAAACAACATATCTGGAATGTTTTTGTGAAAATTCGATGAAAACTAAATGAGCGAGAGAGCAGACGTGGCGAATTTAGTCGTTTTGTATAAACCATGGGCAATAACTCTGAAGTGGCAGGTGCGAATTTCGCTGGTTATCAAACGAGGTCGCCAATTGATGTTAACAAACATTCCCAGATTTTTTATGAAGATTTGATGAACACCGTACGAATTCAAAAGCGGGAACAGCCAATATTGCATTATTTTCAAATAAAGTGCAATACGGTAATTCTTAAGTCCGTCGTGCGAATCGGCTCGCTAGCGAACACTGTATGTTTTTTATGTCAACAAATATTTGAGCCGCGTTCTGAGAAAACTAAGCTTAATGCATGTGCGTAGTGTCATCACAGATTAGACTGTGCCGTCCTCACAGGCTAATCAGGAACGACATTTTCCCCTTTTATGGTATTTTTAGTTTCAAGGATGTCCCTCCTCAACGAACATCAAGTTGAGGCAGAAAGTGTCGTACCTGATTAGCATGTGCAGTCTGCACAGGCTAATCTGGAATGACATTTTACGCACATGAATTATGCCCAGTTTTCTCAGACAGCGACTCATTTAAAGACAGTCTGGCGAAGATAAGAGAACTACAATGCGACTTGCAGAGCGGAAACAGCGAATTTCTTTTTTTTTCAGTCTAAATAAAGATTTATAACTCTGAAGTGTCTGGTGTGCCTCATAATCGAACTTGGTTTCCATTTTATGTGAATACAAATTTCCAGAACGTTTGATCGATCGATTGAATAAATTGGAACTGTATGTTGTTAATAGTTATATTTTGTGACATTACGAGGATTGCTCCCATCAGGGACCTGCTTACATAAAGTATTAAAAACCATTATAACCATGTGTTAGTACCAGTTGTTTAAGTGCTGTACTTTTATTCTTAATGTCAGTGGTTCGAGACCAGGTGCGGATTACGTTTTTCTTTATTTATTTTTTGTTTTATACTTGATTTCTTTAGTTCCGACGTTTAAATTTATAAATTTAAAGCATTTAACGTCAACTTTAAAACATGCCAAAATCTGTTAAAAGGTTCCTTTAAGAGCGGCAACCATGAATATGCCGGCTGCCCGCCCGTCCATCCATCATCCGAGGGTGGTCCCTTAATATGTCCCGTAAATAGGCGTGTAAAAAGGTGTCCTCGGAACACTTTTAAAGGCGGAAAAAATCAGTTGTTGTATTGAAATCTTTATTAATGAAGTGTACTTAACCAGCCGATAGACGCATGCGCACTCTCGATACCATTACTAAAGTTGCAGCAAGCAGTTAAAGTTAGTTGAAGGAAAGATCTATCAATAACCATCTTTATCACTGTCAATCATCACCACCGGAAATAGATTACCAGCGAAGCGAAAGTAAGCATCACGGAAGAGGTAGTGCTCGTGAAAAGAATAAGTTTTACCATTATTATCAGGAACGTTTTCAAAAAAATGTGTGACAAACTAATAGTGGACATATCAAACTCATATCGTAAGTGGTTGGAGTTCTTTATTAGTACATTCGAGTGTTGAAATAGATCAATCATCAGCTACCTGGTATCGAAAATTAAGTTAATTGGGACATTTTTTTTCCTTTTGTCCGAGGAAAATATAATAATTTTGCCGAATTTGTCAATGGTGTGCAAATAGAATTATAGAAACTATCGGTTTTTGCAAGCTTCAGCCCAAAAATCAAGTTAGTATGCAAATATTTGGCTAAAATATAAACTCCGTTGCGTACGGCGAATAAAACCTGACGTGTACGGCGTATAGAAAAATAAAATTAAATTGTGTATGGCAAATAGTTTTGAGTTTGTAAGAGAAAATGAATGAAAATTTCTCAAATACGTGACCATCTTGGTATAAAATAAATAAATACGTCGGATGCATTGTCGATATTTAAAAAAATGTTTTGTATTACGGGCACCTGCTACATAGAGAAGAACAGGTTACTGCCTGATCTTTTTGTAATATATCAGGCAAGGCTTAGAATAATATATCAGCGAGGTTTGCCGAGCCGTTATTTTATTCGTGCCGAGCCTGATATATTTCAAAAAGATCAGGCACAAACCTGTTTTTCTGTTCACCATACCTCTACGTCCCCAATTTTAAAGAAATAATGAAAAAAATCGTTAAAAAGCTGCAGTTATAAAATAAATTAAACAAAATCAGGCAACGTTTTATCATACACCGCATTGATATCTGCCTGATATAACGTTGCCTGATTTTTTTTAATATCATGGTCAATAGGAAGTCATGTGTGGAGGATGGTCATATTACTCGGAATAAACTATAAACTTTCCCGCTAAAAATGCAGCTTTTTGCGATTTTTTGTTCATTATTTCTTTAAAATCGGGGACGTAGAGGTATGATAAACAGAAAACCAGGTTACTGCCTGATCTTTTTGAAAAGCCTCGCCGTTATATTATTCTAAGCCTTGCCTGATATATTACAAAAAGATCAGACAGTAACCTGTTATTCTCTATATATCAGACAGATATATACGACGGAAATAGCTATTCGTTTAATATTTGATTTAAGAGTGTACTTCAATTGGCACTTACTAAATAAATCCCTACTTACCCCCAATGTTTTGGCAATGCATCCGAAAACAAGTACATTTTATGGCGTGAGATTTAATGATTAATTTTTAATCTTTAATCTTACTTTAAAAGGATTAAAATTAAATCGGATCTTAACACTGGCCTTATCAGGTAATTACCGGGTACAAAGTGCAATACTTCACTTAGCGGCATAGGAAATATAAGGACACATGCACTTGAAACATAGCCACACTACAAACATCAGCCAACACTAGAAAAGATCTCCAAAAGAGCCTAAAAAACACCACACACATCAGTCAACATAATTATACCAACACACACACACACACACACACACACACACACACACACACACACACACACACACACGCACGCACGCACGCACGCACGCACGCACGCACACACACACACACACACACGCGCGCGCGCTCACACACACACACAAACACACACACACACACACACCCTCACACACACACACACACACACGCATGCACGCACGCACGCACGCACGCACGCACGCACACACACACACACACACACACACACACACACACACACACACACACACACACGAAAACAACAACACACATTCGATTTTCTCACCCGTTCTATTTGCTCAAACATACTCGGGGGGTTCTCTAACGACTAACTTTTTATTTTTAAAAATGCTTACGTGAATATACGCGAAAGATTTGTGTGTGGATTACAGTTAAATGGCGACTATTACTCATCTGACACAAATAAATATATATTTCGTGATAGGTATTGTAGTATAGCTTACTAATAATAAGTTGTTACGTAAAAGCATGATTCATTTTACATACACGAAAATGCAAAACTTATCTCAAGAACCTTTAATTCGTCCTAATATAAACAAATAAACACACAGAGAAGGTCATTACTGCGATTGTGAATGGATTTGTACAATCGATTTATATTTTCCATAAAAATGAATTCATAATCACGACATACCACCGTGTGTTTTACACAAATTTCGATGACTTCACTCTGTATGCATACCGGTATTAGCGGCTCGATCCGTATGCCGTCCGTCCTGACGCCGTCCACGTGGTAACCAAGGACGCTTATGTCACTGGCCATCGTCCATGTGACGCGAAGTGACGTTGAGTTAAGCGCCGTGCATTTTAAATTGGACGGGTCTGTAGATGCAAGACCTATGGAGAGAATGGGGGTGAAACGTGTGTGCAAATAAAAATTTATTCCATATCAAAGATAAAAAGCAGGGTAGATATTCAGGGATTTGTATATGTTTATTACAAATGCAAATTTTGCCATTTAAAACAAACAATGAAAAAATGTATGTCGATAACAACATTTTACATTGATTTGAATATGAACGACGGATTTTCTGACAAATACATTTTTACGCCTGACGTGAACGCGAAAGAGATATTAAAACAATTGTTTTACCAAACTACTTCTGCTTTAGTAACGTGTTGTTAGTTCCGGAGGCAGCCATTAAAAGTATAACATTTTCAGCATCAGCCATAGAAACTTGATTAGTTTTAGTAATATACATAATATTATGTCAAAGAAACAAATATATATATATTATTTATATAACTATTACATCAAAGAAACGAATTGCTGTATGGTTCTGGTAGAGAATTTCGAGTTGAGTTGCCTTTTCTGTAGGCATTATTCTGTCTAAGCACCATTTCAAAAGTTAAATCGCAGCTCAATAACTATTTATTATTAACAAGTTCATTCCACTTATTCGGGTTTAACCGAGGTAATGCTTTAAACATAATAAATAAGTATGCGTGCACATGTACATACCTGTCCTAATATGTACTAAGAGAGCGCAAAGAAAACTTGTCCACTTCATATTTGCATCAACCATGCGGACCGTTCGTGCATTCATGCCAAGCCTAGTCCGAAACAGTTCACACTGAAACACTTATCTTTCAACTTTAGGAATTCTTACTTTCCGTAAGCGCTTAAACACACTGAACGAAAAAAAAGTTGAAAAGATTATTCACTGTAAATCGAATAATGAATTAAAAGCTTAATATGGATTTGCTTTACTCTTATAAACCGGTATTCATGATAAAGGATAACTAGATTTTAATGCATTTAATACCCTTATGACATTCCCATGTATATAGAAATTGTATAAATATCTCACGTTTCGTCTTTCAATCCATGGCAAACATCCGTCAATTGGACAATCTACATGTAATTGTATATCGTGCGAGTTATATATTGAACTTGTTTTTTAAACAAAATGTATTTGAACTTTTTGTTATCAAAAATTCTAAACACAAACTAAACACAAGTTTATTTAAAGGGAACACACATGTAACTTGAGCCCACTATATTTGAACGCAAAGTATTTCTTATTAGCCATTTCTTTTCTAGAAATAACAAGAAATAACAAGAATAACAAGAAATAATAAGAATTACAAGAATAACAAGAAATAACAAGAATAACAAGAATAACAAGAAATAATAAGAATTACAAGAATAACAAGAAATAACAAGAATAACACGAAATAACAGTAAATAAAAAAAATAACAAGAGTAACAAGAAATAACAATAAATAACAAGAATAACAAGAAATAACAAGTATAACAAGAAAAACAAGAAATAACAAGAAATTACAAGAACTAACAAGAATTAAAAGAACTAACAAGAACTAACAAGAATAACAAGAAAAACAAAAAATAACAAGAAATAACAAGAATAACAAGAACTAACAAGAATAACAAGAACTAACAAGAATAACAAGAAATAACAAGAACTAACAAGAATAACAAGAACTAACAAGAATAACAAGAAATAACAAGAACTAACAAGAACTAACAAGAATAACAAGAACTAACAAGAATAACAAGCAATAACAAGAAATAACAAGAACTAACAAGTATAACAAGAATAACAAGAACTAACAAGAATAACAAGAAAAACAAAAAATAACAAGAAATAACAAGAAATAACAAGAATAACAAGAACTAACAAGAATAACAAGAACTAACAAGAATAACAAGAAATAACAAGAACTAACAAGAATAACAAGAACTAACAAGAATAACAAGAAATAACAAGAACTAACAAGAACTAACAAGAATAACAAGAACTAACAAGAATAACAAGCAATAACAAGAAATAACAAGAACTAACACGTATAACAAGAATAACAAGAACTAACAAGAATAACAAGAAATAACAAGAACTTACAAGAATAACAAGAATAACAAGAATAACAAGAGCTTACAAGAATAACAAGAAATAACAAGAACTAACAAGAACTAACAAGAATAACAAGAAATAACACGAACTAACAAGAATAACAAGAATAACAAGAAATAACAAGAAATAACAAGAAAAACAAGAACTAACAAGAAATAACAAGAAATAACAAGAAATAACAAGAATAACAAGAAATAACAAAAATAACAAGAATAACAAAAAATAACAAGAATAACAAGAATAACAAGAACTAACAAGAATAACAAGAAATAACAAGAATAACAAGAACAAACACGAATAATAAGAAATAACAAGAAATAACAAGAATAACAAGAACTTACAAAAATAACAAGAAATAACAAGAAATACACAGAAATAACAAGAATAACAAGAAATAACAAGAAATTATAGCAAGAAACAACAAGAAATAACAAGAAATAACAAGAAATAACAAGAATAACAAGAACTTACAAGAATAACAAGAAATAACAAGAAATAACAAGAATAACAAGAAATAACAAGAATAACAAGAACTAATAAGAATAACAAGAATAAAAAGAATAACAAGAAATTATAACAAGAACTAACAAGAATAACAAGAAATAACAAGTATAACCAGAATAACAAGAAATAACAAGAAATAACAAGAATAACAAAAATAACAAGAAATAACAAGAATAACAAGAATAACAAGAAATAACAAGAACTAACAAGAACTAACAAGAAATAATAAGAAATAACAAGAATAACAAGAAATAACAATAATAACAAGAACTAACAAGAAATAACACCTAAACTCTAGAGTCATCGTCTCCACAAAAGTTAAAGAATCAACAAAAGAAAACAATCACCACAAAAGTAACAATCTCCACCAATTTTACTAGAGTTGCGACACCTTAAGGGTTTCGCGTGATGGAATGAGTGGAGAGATGAAATCAAATTGAAAATCGATTATTTCTATAAAAAAATGGTACGAAAAAATATGTGGGTAGGAAAAAAAAACAAATTTGGGTACGAAAACAAATTTGAGTACGATAAAAAGGGTACAAACAAAATAAGGGAACGAAAAAACTATTTTGGTACGAAAAAAATGGGTACAAATAAAAAATAAGGTACGAAAAAATTTGTGTACGAAAAAAAAATGAGTACGAACAAATGGGTACGAAGAAATTTGGGTACGAACAAATTTGTGTACGAAAAAATTGGGTACAAAAAAATGTGGGTACGAAAAAAAATTGGTTATAAAAAAAATTAGGGTACTAAAAACTATTTGGGTACGAAAAAAAAGGTTCAAATAAAAATTTGGGTACAAAAAAAATTGGGAACAAAACGAATTTGGGTACGAAAAAAATTTGAGTACGAACAAATGGGTTCAAAGAAATTTGGGTTCTAACAAATTTGTGTAAAAAAAAATTGGGTACGAAAAAAAATTTGGTTATGAAAACCTATAGGGAACGAAAAAATTAGGGTACAAAAAACTATTTGGGTACGAAAAAAAAAGGGTACATATATAAATTTGGGTACAAAAAAAATTGGGTACGAAACAAATTTTTGCACCGACGGACAGACGAAGCGGCGACTATATGCTCCCCCTAAAAAATTTGGGGGGGGAGCATAATAAACAAGTTATGGCAATTTAAAGGTGGTACGCAAACTTAATAATACATTTATCAATTATATGCTTATTCTAAGTGAAAAAAAGGCCATAATTGTTACAAAATGCTTGATACAGTTATCTGCTCTTGTTTATACATTGGGGTCATGTTGGTTAATAAGCAAAATACATGGTGTATGAACGCAATATGTCAAGTGACATAAAAAATATTTGAGGTCATATGCAAACTTTAACATAGATTTATCAATAATATGCATATTATTCTTAGTGAAAAAGGGCCTAATTCTGTTAAAATGCTTGATACAGTAAATGAGTTGTCTGCTCTTGTTTATAGATTGGGGTTATGTCGGTAATGAAGTATGCAAAATATAAAAGCAATATGTCAATGGACATAGGAAATATATTTGAGGTGGTACGCAAACATTCCAATGCGCACGCCGACGCCGGGTTGAGTAGGATAGCTCGACTATATATATTTCATATATAACAGTCAAGCTAAAATGTAAATATACCATAAACAACAGGCTAACCTCAATCACAACTTTAATGCAATGCTTATAACAATAGAGATACAATGATATGCCAGGGATTGAAACTAACTGTTTACTATTGTGGGCAACCATCTTTAGTATTTTGGTTGCCCAGATAAAGAATAACGAGCCCAGAAATATGAACATGTGAATATTATACATTCTTTTAATAAAATAATAGATAATTAAATACATTTGGTGACAACACATGTTCAATGCATGATGTTTTATTATGAGCCTGAATTGAATCATGTCCTATTCCTAAATAATGAATGTTATTTAACTAGTATTGATCCATGGTGATCAATTGTTTTTCAATTTTTATTGCAGTGAATTGTTTTAAGCTTTAAAAAAAAGAAGTTTACCAACTTTTGAAATTGAGTTGCCCAGGCCAAAATCTACTTGCCCCGGGTTCACGGTAAACCACTTATTTCCATCCCTGTATGCTCTTCATTTCCTGTTCTTCCATCCCATTCTCCAAATTAAATTTAAAGCCGATATTTTTTAATAACATTAGTATGAATTACTAACCATTATCACCCAAAAAACAATTTTACAAAGCTGTAATCCCGTCGTAGAGATTTAGTTTACTATTATCAGTGTTCTCTTTAAATACCGGCTGCTAGCGATCTTGCCGGTTACATTAACTCTTGATGCCGGCTACTTTTCCCAAATATATCAAGTAAATGTCACAAATGCTTTGGTTTTACTGCATAGTTGCCGGCCATATAACTGGCTACTCAAATTTTTCTGGAAAACACTGAACTATGCATGACAAACACACAAAAATTAAATACATCTTAGATTCATTGTAAAAAATAAATTGACACTTCCAGCTTGTCGTCACTAAAATCCAAAGATTCAAATAATTTTCCACGAGATACGTCAACAATTGCGTAATCAAATGAATGAAAAATAAAAGTAAAGAAAGCCGGATTTTACATAAATTTCAGGTTGAAACACAACAAGGTAAAGGTAGTCGGTGAGATATAATAATAATACAGTTAGTAAGGCTCGTACCCTGGGTACGGTAAATATACTAAAACATACCCGGGAATTTTAACACTAAATCGGTTGTTGTCGGCTATTTTGTAAAAATTAATTATGTTTACATTTATGTCAATTTTCTGTTAAATGGCATTTATACAATGTATTATCAAAACTCATTTTTACAATCATTAATGTGATTCAATTTAAAATCTTAAATTGTTTAAAGTCGCGTCATTGTATGACGTTGTCAAGTATATTTTCCGCGATGTCGCACGTTCACTTTTTACCGTCATAGATTTTTTTAAAGAAACATTTTTTGGTTTGCGAGGTCCGTTAAATGGGGAACACCATATTTGGTATTTATATTATGTTTTAACAAATAATTCATGCTGTGTAATAAATATTGTATAAGATATTTCGATATTTATTGAAAATGTTTCAAATTGTTATTTATGAAACCTTTTATTCTAATGAGTGTATGCTATCATATTATACTTCGAATAGCAGATCTGTTGTACTATAATCGTATTATTCATTCTTTATTGTTAATTTCATTTATTGTAGAGAATCGTCAATGTTACATCTAGACGCCAATCCTTGTCGTTAGTGTTAGTTTTCAATGCTTGTTATCATTGCCGTCAATGTTAGTCGTCAATCCTTATCGTCATTATACATGAAGGAAATAAAAGCAGAAACAGAGACGTATTCTTGATTACTTGATTATTCCTACGGCGTCCTCTCAACACTCATACTAAAAAGCATGTTGATGCAGATTTTTTTTAAAGAGAAGTTTCTTTAAGGTAAACAATATTGTTTTACTTTAATCGCTAGCATGTTTAACGACATCGGATTTTTGGCAGATATACAACTCGGATACAATCTACTATTTGCGGGTATGTTTAAGTTTCTTTACCGTACCCGGGCTACATGTAAGTAAAGTTAAGAGTACCCGGGGTACATGTACCGGTAAGTAGTACCCGAGCCGAGAATGTCAATTGAAGGTGTTAGAGATGCATTGAACCATAAGATTAAAAAGGGTAATAAACCACGGGCTTATTAAAATTAAAACGATGACATTACATTGTACCAGCTGTTTATTGTTGTATACTGTAAGCTTGAAATATTTTAAATAATGTAAACAACTTACCTTGTATAAAGTTGGCACATTGTTGTCAGGTGTAGAAACTATTATACTTATTTCTGTTAAGTTGCACTGGCTGAACCAAAAGAATTATGTAGTCGTTTCTAAATAATCACGAAACAATCTACTAATGCATATATGCTTGCCAGTTGCTGAGTTTGTGCATTTCCATTCATTATACTATCGGCCTTGGCAAACAGCGTAGACTCAGATTAGACGCCGCATGATGTCTGCTATTTGGTACGCAGAAGATTTGCATATCCACGGGTGTTTTATGTCAAATGTTATGGTTTTCAATAGATCGTATACTTATCTACAAAACAGCGAATTAGCGTTCACTTAACATCATTTTTAATTATGTTATTTTGTTAATACTTTCTCGCGTTGTTTTCGCCATTGGTCGACGCCGTCTGCTATTTCCAACGATGAAGATTTCCATATCCACTGGCGTTTTTGTATGTCAAATGTTAGTGTTTTCCAATGGATCGTATACTTGTATACAAAACGGATAAGTAGCGTTCACTTTACATCGTTTGTGATGATGTTATTTTGTAAATACTTTTAAGCGTTCTTTCTGTCGAAGTCGGCCATTTTGACGTGTGTGAAGAAATACCGACGTTCCTGCAATTACCAAAATCCCCAGGAATCCCCGAGATCCCACGAAATCCCCATTAATATTGATTATTTATCGAAAAACTGCGTATTTTAATATAGATTGTTGCGAAATACACTGAAATAACTAATGAAACATTGTTTTTATGAAAGTTTGATTTCGGATATTTCGGTAGGGTATCGGTATATCCACATAACGCATTTTGTAATTCCGGTTATGTAAAACTTGCGAAATTTTTTCGTGATTTCATCAAAAACTAGATTTTTCCCAGGTATAACGCCTACGCCAACAGGTAGATCGCATTCTTGTCCATATACATGTCAAATTTCAGCAAACGTGCTAAGCCAGTTTTCAAGGCGCTCAAATCGCAGTGATTTGCACCAACTTAACGAAACTTAGCCCCCTTTATCATTCGTTCGATTGAACGTCATCAATGATGACGTCCAATACATCACTCATTCCATATAGACTTTAACACAAAATACAACTTTTTGTGGCGAATTGGATTCGGCCCCACTATTGAAAATGACTTTATACTAGACTTGCGACACCTTAAGGGTTTCGCGGGATGGAATGAGTGGAGAGATGAAATCAAATTGAAAATCGATTATTTCAAAAAAAAAATGGTACGAAAAAATATGCGGGTAGGAAAAAAAAACAAATTTGGGTACGAAAACAAATTTGAGTACGATAAAATGGGTACAAACAAAATAAGGGAACGAAAAAACTATTTTGGTACGAAAAAAATGGGTACAAATAAAAAATAAGGTACGAAAAAATTTGTGTACGAAAAAAAAATGAGTACGAACAAATGGGTACGAAGAAATTTGGGTACGAACAAATTTGTGTACGAAAAAATTGGGTACAAAAAAATGTGGGTACGAAAAAAAAATTGGTTATGAAAAAAAATTAGGGTACGAAAAACTATTTGGGTACGAAAAAAAGGTTCAAATAAAAATTTGGGTACAAAAAAAATTGGGAACAAAACGAATTTGGGTACGAAAAAAATTTGAGTACGAACAAATGGGTTCAAAGAAATTTGGGTTCGAACAAATTTGTGTAAAAAAAAAATTGGGTACGAAAAAAAATTTGGTTATGAAAACCTATAGGGAACGAAAAAATTAGGGTACAAAACAAATTTGTGCACCGACGGACAGACGAAGCGGCGACTATATGCTCCCCCTAAAAAATTTGGGGGGGAGCATAATAAACAAGTTATGGCAATTTAAAGGTGGTACGCAAACTTAATAATAGATTTATCAATTATATGCTTATTGTAAGTGAAAACAAGGGACAAAATTGTCACAAAACCAGGTTTTCATTGTGAAAAAAAAATCTGATAAAGGGAGAAAACTCAAACTGAACTTTTGAAATGACCAAAAAAAATTAACCCCCTTTGAAAGTTTTTTTTCTTTTTAAATCTATTTTTAGTCGTGGCGGCCTTGACATTGGAGATATTGACGTGATTCTTTCGTGGGACACACCGTCCCATGATGGTGAACAAATGTGCCAAATGATTTTAAAATCTCACAATGAATGACATAGTTATGGCCAGGACAAGCTCATTTATGGCCATTTTTGAACTTTGAACTCAAAGTGTGACCTTGACCTTGGAGATATCGACGTAATTATTTCGCGCGACACACCCTCCAATGATGGTGAACAAATGTGCCAAATGATTTTAAAATCTGACGATGAACGACATAGTTATGGCTCGGACAAGCTCATTTATGGCCATTTTTGACCTTTGAACTCAAAGTGTGACCTTGACCTTGGAGATATCGACGTAATTATTTCGCGCGACACACCGTCCAATGATGGTGAACAAATGTGCCAAATGATTTTAAAATCTGACAATGAACGACATAGTTATGGCCCGGACATGCTTATTCCGCCAGCCCGCCAGCCAGCCCGCCCGCATTCGCCAATCTAATAACCAGTTTTTTCCTTCGGAAAACCTGGTTAAAAAGGCCATAATTGTTACAAAATGCTTGATACAGTTATCTGCTCTTGTTTATACATTGGGGTCATGTTGGTTAATAAGCAAAATACATGGTGTATGAACGCAATATGTCAAGGGACATAAAAAATATTTGAGGTCATATGCAAACTTTAACATAGATTTATCAATAATATGCATATTATTCTAAGTGAAAAAGGGCCTAATTCTGTTAAAATGCTTGATACAGTAAATGAGTTGTCTGCTCTTGTTTATAGATTGGGTTTATGTCGGTAATGAAGTATGCAAAATATAAAAGCAATATGTCAATGGACATAGGAAATATATTTGAGGTGGTACGCAAACATTCCAATGCGCAAGCCGACGCCGGGTTGAGTAGGATAGCTCGACTATATATATTTCATATATAACAGTCAAGCTAAAATGTAAATATACCATAAACAACAGGCTAACCTCAATCACAACTTTAATGCAATGCTTATAACAATAGAGATACAATGATATGCCAGGGATTGAAACTAACTGTTTACTATTGTGGGCAACCATCTTTAGTATTTTGGTTGCCCAGATAAAGAATAACGAGCCCAGAAATATGAACATGTGAATATTATACATTCTTTTAATAAAATAATAGATAATTAAAAACATTTGCTGACAACACATGTTCAATGCATGATGTTTTATTATGAGCCTGAATTGAATCATGTCCTATTCCTAAATAATGAATGTTATTTAACTAGTATTGATCCATGGTGATCAATTGTTTTTCAATTTTTATTGCAGTGAATTGTTTTAAGCTTTAAAAAAAAGAAGTTTACCAACTTTTGAAATTGAGTTGCCCAGGCCAAAATCTACTTGCCCCGGGTTCACGGTAAACCAATTATTTCCATCCCTGTATGCTCTTCATTTTCTGTTCTTCCATCGCATTCTCAAAATTAAACTTAAAGCCGATATTTTTTAATAACATTAGTATGAATTACTAACCATTATCACCCAAAAAACAATTTTACAAAGCTGTAATCCCGTCGTAGAGATTTAGTTTACTATTATCAGTGTTCTCTTTAAATACCGGCTGCTAGCGATCTTGCCGGTTACATTAACTCTTGATGCCGGCTACTTTTCCCAAATATATCAAGTAAATGTCACAAATGCTTTGGTTTTACTGCATAGTTGCCGGCCATATAACTGGCTACTCAAATTTTTCTGGAAAACACTGAACTATGCATGACAAACACAAAAAAATTAAATACATCTTAGATTCATTGTAAAAAATAAATTGACACTTCCAGCTTGTCGTCACTAAAATCCAAAGATTCAAATAATTTTCCACGAGATATGTCAACAATTGCGTAATCAAATGAATGAAAAATAAAAGTGAAGAAAGCCGGATTTTACATAAATTTCAGGTTGAAACACAACAAGGTAAAGGTAGTCGGTGAGATATAATAATAATACAGTTAGTAAGGCTCGTACCCTGGGAACGGTAAATATACTAAAACATACCCGGGAATTTAAACACTAAATCGGTTGTTGTCGGCTATTTTGTAAAAATTAATTATGTTTACATTTATGTCAATTTTCTGTTAAATGGCATTTATACAATGTATTATCAAAACTCATTTTTACAATCATTAATGTGATTCAATTTAAAATCTTAAATTGTTTAAAGTCGCATCATTGTATGACGTTGTCAAGTATATTTTCCGCGATGTCGCACGTTCACTTTTTACCATCATAGATTTTGTTAAAGAAACATTTTTTGGTTTGCGAGGTCCGTTAAATGGGGAACACCATATTTGGTATTTATATTATGTTTTAACAAATAATTCATGCTGTGTAATAAATATTGTATAAGATATTTCGATATTTATTGAAAATGTTTCAAATTGTTATTTATGAAACCTTTTATTCTAATGAGTGTATGCTATCATATTATACTTCGAATAGCAGATCTGTTGTACTATAATCGTATTATTCATTCTTTATTGTTAATTTCATTTATTGTAGAGAATCGTCAATGTTACATCTAGTCGCCAATCCTTGTCGTTAGTGTTAGTTTTCAATGCTTGTTATCATTGCCGTCAATGTTAGTCGTCAATCCTTATCGTCATTATACATGAAGGAAATAAAAGCAGAAACAGAGACGTATTCTTGATTACTTGATTATTCCTACGGCGTCCTCTCAACACTCATACTAAAAAGGATGTTGATGCAGATTTTTTTTAAAGAGAAGTTTCTTTAAGGTAAACAATATTGTTTTACTTTAATCGCTAGCATGTTTAACGACATCGGATTTTTGGCAGATATACAACTCGGATACAATCTAATATTTGCGGGTATGTTTAAGTTTCTTTACCGTACCCGGGCTACATGTAAGTAAAGTTAAGAGTACCCGGGGTACATGTACCGGTAAGTAGTACCCGAGCCGAGAATGTCAATTGAAGGTGTTAGAGATGCATTGAACCATAAGATTAAAAAGGGTAATTAACCACGGGCTTATTAAAATTAAAACGATGACATTACATTGTACCAGCTGTTTATTGTTGTATACTGTAAGCTTGAAATATTTTAAATAATGTAAACAACTTACCTTGTATAAAGTTGGCACATTGTTGTCAGGTGTAGAAACTATTATACTTATTTCTGTTAAGTTGCACTGGCTGAACCAAAAGAATTATGTAGTCGTTTCTAAATAATCACGAAACAATCTACTAATGCATATATGCTTGCCAGTTGCTGAGTTTGTGCATTTCCATTCATTATACTATCGGCCTTGGCAAACAGCGTAGACTCAGATTAGACGCCGCATGATGTCTGCTATTTGGTACGCAGAAGATTTGCATATCCACGGGTGTTTTATGTCAAATGTTATGGTTTTTCAATAGATCGTATACTTATCTACAAAACAGCGAATTAGCGTTCACTTGACATCATTTTTAATTATGTTATTTTGTGAATACTTTCTCGCGGTCTTTTCGCCTTTGGTCGACGCCGTCTGCTATTTCAAACGATGAAGATTTCCATATCCACTGGCGTTTTTTTATGTCAAATGTTAGTGTTTTCCAATGGATCGTATACTTATCTACAAAACAGATAAGTAGCGTTCACTTTACATCGTTTGAGATGATGTTTTTTGTAAATACTTTCTAAGCGTTCATTCTGACGAAGTCGACCATTTTGACGGGTGTGAAGAAATACCGAATTTCCCGTAATTACCAAAATCCCCAGAAATCCACGAGATCCCACGAAATCCCCATTAATATTGATTGTGTATTGAAAAACTGCGTATTTTAATATAGATCGTTGCGAAATACACTGAAATCACTAATGAAACATTGTTTTATCAAAGTTTGATTTCGGGGATTTCGGTAGGACTTCGGTATATCCATATACCGCATTTTGTAAATCCGGTTATGTAAAACTTGCGAAACTTTTTCGTGATTTAATCAAAAACTATATTTTTCCCAGGTATAACGCCTACGCCAACAGGTAGATCGCATTCTTGTCCATATACATGTCAAATTTCAGCAAACGTGCTAGGCCAGTTTTCAAGAAACCCAAATCGCGACGATTCTCGCCAGCTTAACGAAAGTTAGCCCCCTTTATCATTCGTTCGATTGAACGTCATCAATGATGACGTCCAATACATCACTCATTCCATATGAAAATAAGAAATCATATGATGTCATCATTTTCGTTTCATTATGTTTATTAATATGCTATCTTATCTTACTAGCAATAGAATTTATGTTTTTTTAAATCTAATTTTTAAAATTGAAAAAAGTAGGTCGTTTGACGTTGTTTACATCTTAAGGATTTAAATGTACTGGATTGAAATTTGGAGTTCGATATTAATAAGAAACGCTTAGGTCCGGTAAACCGGTATTCAGATTTGTCGTCCGTCTGGTATAGTCTTCTGACCTGCTGAACCTTTCCACACCGTAGTCGAAAATAAATAATCTGTGAATAATCCGATTTAGGTCTATGGTTCTTTCGACACACGATGCATTAATAAAGTTGTATTACGTGACGTTGGATACTTGCTATTTTTTTTTAAATAACCACATGTAGCTTTAATAATTAATGAATATACTGGAATCAACGTAAAAGAAATAAAGAAAAAAACACACACTTCTAAGTTGTCTGTATGTACGGCCTTCGTATCAAATGAAGTCCCGCTAATACCGGATAATCAGGGAACAGATGAACATGCCGTATTTTCAGCACTGGATGTATGCGATTGGCGTAGGATTGATGACTTGTATTTTCATGTCAAACGGTATGGATACATTAGCCAATGTTTATGGAAGCTATTTGCATATCCCTTCTCATAATATCGTTAATTGATACAAAATAGGCCGGGTGTATGTGTGCTGATCTTACTGCTTTAGTTTAAACGTGTTACAACGCACTCTGACAAGATTAACTTATATGTGAGTCGTTCCACAATCATAAACAAATATTAATATACCAAAATTTATGTTAACAATCGAATATCTATATTAACAGTTCATTGATATTTATTATTTTATGGTCTACATAAAACTGCAAAAGATTCTTTGTTCAGCGTTGCTATAACGACGACATGTGTGCGCTCATTTCAAAACCTTTGATGTTTGCATAAACACGCATTTTACCGATATCATCTCTGATGTCACCAATAAATAGTTTGTAGTGGAAAAGCTTATTTTAAATGCATAAATCTATAAACAAAAAATACAAACAAATTATGTTTTGCTTGTTGTCAACATATTCCTACATAATTATCGTAAAATGTGTTTTAAGACAACGCGCAAAATTACAAGCAAAAAGAAGAGAGGCATCCAGATTGACACAATATAGATGTATTTTGCATTTCTAAAATGCTTGTTCAGTCATTTAACTTCGCATCAGAACTCCTACCTTTTGTCTTAATTGATATTAATTAGAAATAACTTCACAAACTTGTTATTTTAAAGGTTTACGCATGTCTTGGGCAATAAACATGACAGGTTGACTCGAGCAGGTTGAATAATTGTGATATTGCGTTCCACGAGAACAGCAGTCTGAATGGAATACGCTATCAAACAAGCAACAGCATTGTACTATACTTAGCCTGGCTACAATTTGTGTTCGAATTCGTTGAATGCGTTGTTAAGATATGTGTGGCCATATGAGTCATAATAAGACGCCACATTATTTCAATTATAGGTTCAACTGACCCAACCGACGTCACATGTAACGCGCCCAACTCCACCACACTTGTCATCGAATGGACACAGGCTACTGACCCATCGGTGGCCGGATACAAACTGGACATTGAACGAGTGGACGGTCTCAAGGTGGAGGCACCAATAGAGGTCAGTGGTCAGCAAACACTTTGACATCATAATTCGACGTAGCCTTCGTGTTTTAGTATTAAAATGGCAACATCGAGTGCACACAATGTACAAAAAGTGATTACATATCTACATCATAATGTCGATATGCACTGTAGTTTATAGAGCCTGTAGAAAAATTGTTTCCTAATCTGTTGTCCTGCAAGGCATTTTTTGTCAGTGTGTTGTCATAGTTATTGCAACATATATTTTGGTTGTTTGTTTGGATAAATCTTCGTTTTTAACATATTTTGACCAGTAAACAAGCCCACAACATTCCTAGGCAACCAATACTTAGCGCACACGCCTATCCACATAACTGAACTCCCTCGACTAGTTCAGTCAAGATATATGTTATATAAAATCGCATGTCTCATGACTTATCCCCACATATTATGTGGTCCGGTCTGGGAATTGAAATCGTTATTCTCCCGTTGACAGTCTAAAGATAAACCAGTGGAGCCAGTCCAGTTTATTAACGATGCGCATGTCATTACAGTTGTAAATGGGTCTTGTTCTATGAAAGCTGGTCATAATGCATTAGCGTAAAGTGTCGTCCCAGATTAGCATGTGCAGTCCGCACAGGCTAATCGGGGACAACACTTTCCGCCTAAACTTGATTTTCGGTAAATAGGGACTTCCTTGAAACTAAAAACACCATTCAAGCGGAAAGTGTCGTCCCTGATTAGCCTGTGTGGACTGCACAGGCTAATCTGTAACGACACTTTACGCACATGAATTAAGCCCAGTTTTCACAGAACAAGACACATATTGTCATAAAACCGTGTCTTGGCTTCAGACGGTGACCCTTGACAACAAATTATACGAGAACTACTCCTACTTCGGTATGGGCATATACGCCGAATACAGCATCACACTCCAATCTCTCCTGACTTCCGGTGCCGATGGTGCGGACAAAGTCCTACGTTGCAAAACGCTTTCTGGTGGTGCGATTGCTAGGTTTTACGAACATTAGCCTTAATTTATCAATCGTGTAGGAATCATATTAGTATCCACCGCGAGTTTGTGTACATGTAAAGTAAATTTAATTGTTTAAAGTGTAAGCTATTATGCTCAAATGATGAACAAATATTATATATATATAGCGTATATATAGCGTATGTAAACATTATGTAGTACACGAACGTTTAAAACGTGTCAGTTACTTAACCATTCAATTTGGTCCAATTAATAATGTTAAATGGTAATTTCCACATAATTTTTAGCTCGGCTGTTTTCGGAGAAAACCCGAGGTATTTTCATAGCCAGCTCGTCGTCCGCCGTCCGATGTCAGCCGTCCGCGTCGTGCTAAAACCTTTACATTTTGTTAAGGTTTTGAACATTGGCTCTTAAATAAACGTGCTTCAACCTACAACTTTGAAACGTCCCATGTCGCTGCCTGCAGCTTGGTGAGTTCTACATGCCACACCCATTTTTGGGTCACTATGTAAAAGGTCAAGGTCACTGTGACCTCTAAAAAAAATTCTGACAAGCTCTCAGTTATTAAAAACTGCAACCGCAGACGAGCGTGGCACCCGTTATGCGGTGCTCTTGTTTTTACACTGTTGCAGTCTGTTATTAAATACTTTAAATTAATAAATTATTACATCGGAACTAGATAGCTCATGTATAAGATAAGAATGGACGAACGGAACAAGTAAGCTGCATCAATTGGGAAGCGAACTAGGGGCCTTGGATGCACAGGCTATTACCTTAACATATCTGCCTTCAGAACTGTTATCTTGCGTAAAGCACTTCATAATGTATATATGTGATACACATGTTGTCACAAATATTAACAAAAACAACTAAAACATTTAATTATTTAATTTCAGATGACGATAATTCAAAAAAGAACTTCTATTTTCAATATGGGCCTGCGTTTTCGTTGTTGTTGTTTTTTCGTTCGGTCTGTGTTCTGTGATTATGTTTAATCTGTAGAGAAATTTCAGTAAAAATACTAATAGCATAAATAAAATACAATAACAACACAGCAAGGACCGGGAAATTAACAACTCTAACAGTTCTAATGATACCATTTAAACGCTGTAAAACATTTGGAAAGATAAGACATGCCAGTTATGTTTTTCTGCGCATACTCATGACACTGTTTTCTTAGAAATGAATTGAAGTGGTTTTATGTGTATTCGTTTATTGCATTATGATAGTTTTTTGCATCGTTGTAGTTACTCAACATACGAAGCTGAAATTTGAAACATCTTTATAAAAAGGATGCTTCTTTATGACAAGGAGTTTATTGATATCACATGGATAAGTTCGGGTTCTGGTAATGGCTGCCATTGAGAACGGTCGCAGAACAATATCTTAATTCTTTGCGACACAATTCTTATTTAAATTTCGAGAATAATAAGTATGAGCGCATTTATACACACTGCATATGAGTCGTGTTCTGAAAAAACTGGGCATAATGCATGTGCGTAAAGTGTCGTCCCAGATTAGACCGTGCAATCCGCACAGGCTAATCAGGAACGAAACTTTCCGCTTTAATGACATTTTTCGTTTAAATGACGTCTCTTCTTAGCTAAAAATCCAATTAAGGCGGAAAGTGTCGTCCCTGATTAGCCTGTGTGGACTTCACAGGCTAATCTGGGACGACACTTGACGCACATGCATTATGCCCAGTTTTCTCAGAACACGACTTATATGTCCATAGTTCCTGATGCTGCGACCTTCAATCTTACCTGTTGGGGCATCTCGTACACGGAGATCGAGTGTGAGTGGAAGAGTCTACCCGAGGTCTACTGGAACGGAGACGGCGTAGGTGAGTCATCAACGTCATAGCCCGCTGTCGATGAAGCCCGCGAAGGCTTTCGATCAAAATGATCTTATTAATGATTAAGAATTGAATTGAATAAAACAATTATCCAATGTGTATTTCAAACATTAATAACATTGGTAATACATCAAAGATCAATCTTTCCGGATTGGAATATTAATCGATAGACGTAACGTCAAAAAGTCCGACTACACTTTGTAACATGAAAACGACGTCAAAACGACGTAAAAAATTAACAACTCGTCGTAAATTCAACACATGCCGTTTGACAACGTCTCGATATATTATGTAATACTATAATACTATAATAAGTATTATCAAACTGCATTTACAACGAAAATGACAGTCACACATTGAGTTTTTAACGAGCATCCTTTGACATGTTCACACATTCGAGTATTGATGTGTGTAGATATTCTGGCACTTTAATTGTATCTTTGCTGCTGTCAATCTGTGCGCAAATGTATAAAATTGATGCGGCGGGAACAGTTGCGTATGGACTCTTTCTGAAAGAGTATCTGTTTTCTCCGACTTTGTCGTAGTATAACCCAGTAAACACTTCGGTGTTCTGTGGTATTACCGCTCCCCACTGGTCCTTTGTTACCTTTGTGGAACTAGATAACGGATGTGTTACCTTCATTAAATAATATTCACATAATTCATCATCAGTGAACAATGCCACCACTTGTCCTTCTGATACAAGGTTTTTTAACGGTTCCGCTTCAACTACCGGTTGGTCGGGAATTCGGACAGTCTCTGGAATCATGGTGACTCTGCGGCTTTCTCCTGTGAAATCTTCATTTTCACAGTAAGGGTAATTTCCTGTAATAGAGCATAATTACTAGTTATAATCAGCCGCTGTAAACAGTCATAATGCATAATAACTGTGTATATATACAATTTATATACGAGTCGTGTTCTGAGAAAACTAGACATAATGTATGCGCGTAAAGTGTCATCCCAGATTAGCCTGTGCAGTCCGCACAGGCTAATCAGGGACGACATTTTCCGCCTAAATTGGGTATTTGCTAAGAAGAGACTTCATTTAAACGAAAAATGTCATAAAAGCGGAAAGTGTCGTCCCTGATAAGCCTGTGCAGACTGCACAGGCTAATCTGGGACGACACTTTACGCACATGCGTTATGTCCAGTTTTCTCAGAACGCGACTCATATATAATGTAACTATGAGTTGTATACCGGTTAGCTCAGTTGATAAGAGTATCTGACTTTCAAGCAGCAGTTCGCGGGGAGGCAACAAGGTTTTTCTCGGTTCATTTCCGTAAGAGTGATTAGCCTTTGGTTAGTCAAAAAGTAGAAGGTTGTTGTAATTATTTTATTATAATTAGTATTATATGTTTAATAAGAAAGGTGAGAGGAATGTAATAGAGAATGTAAAACTACTGTAAAATTACCCTCTGTAAACACTTGGGGCATATTGTGTATATTATATTAATGTAAATATAAGTCGTATATTATAGCTTCCCGGTTAGCTCAGTTGGTTCGAGTGTCTAACTTGCATGGAGGAGGTCGCGGGTTTAAGTCCCGTACTGGGTAACTCGTTTTTCTCTTCTGTTACATACCTATAATACATTGATCAGAGGAGAAGCATGCCATTGCTTTCACGTGAACGACACCGGGCTCGTCTCCATGTACACGTACGTGGTGGACGCTTGTGATTTCATCAACGGGATCGAATCTTATTTAAGTGTCTCTGTTAATCGTTTCCAGATACTTGAAAAGTCTCCATTTATCTCCGTAATCACACAATTGTTCGGCATTTTGGATCAAGCACTTCCCTCTTAGATCAGCCAAGTCCGCCATCCTTTTTAAAAGACCACCGGCAGCATCTTGGGGTCCTGTTGTACATACAAGGCAATATTTAAGTATAATAGCATGCATGATTATTGTTCTGTTTATTAATATCCGACACGCCCTAAGCCTCGTATTAAAAGTCTCGTAGCATGAGATCTTGAGTGCATCATAGCTGCTTATTTATTGGCAAATTATCTCAATGATTAACTTTTTAGGTATTTGTGTCGCACATTATTGTTGAATATGGATGTCAGATTCCCGATCAGACATCTTTGAATATAGAGACAATATGGACTATATAACAAATTTAAACTATGGAACTCGAAACACAACCAATATGTTTTTGTTTGCACCTAATTCACTTCCGTGTATTTATTTATAAAAGGGAGCAATACAATATGATTACTAATAAAACAATGAAACAACGACGTCATCATCAATTATTACAATCATGACCAGATTAGCGCATGCTCGCGCGCACTTACTGAGTCATGTACATACCCTTTGCGTGAGACGTTTCGAAGAAACTGCGAGTAAAAAGCTGGTATCCTAGCTCCCTATCGTCACTAACATCGCCTAATCAGTGCCTGCTTTTATATTGAGATGAACAACCGTCGATCAATTCATGCATCGTCGTGCAGTTGTAGTCTATAAAGGTAATAATATTTGATCATTAATGACATAACAATGCCAATATTAAATAAAAAGACTATAATTAACTGCAAAAATATTATAAATATTTGTAAATATTTTCTAGAGGGAATAGACAAAACGCACATATTTGCAACAGAGATATCTGAGCTATACATATTAAACGGTTAAACGCAATAAAGAATATTTCTATTTCAATCGCTCATCTAGCAAATAAGTGTAACCATGGTGACTTGATTAAGTCAATTACATACCTATTGAGTTGAGATATTGCTCGACCTGTTTGCGGACCTTGTGGACAAAGTACTGGTCATGCTGTGTGTCCGGGCTGACGACAAACAAGTTGCCTTGTATACCTGGTCATGCTGTATGTCCGGGCTGACGACAAAAAAGTTGTCTTGTATACATCTGTTCATTCAAAATCTTGTAAAATTATAAATGATAATCACATCAAACAATCGGTTGAATGAAATCTGAAGAAAGGACTAGAGATATTCAGTTTATTTACATTTATTTATTTATTGCAAGTATTTGTCTGAAGTCCTCTTAGAGGGAATATAACTGCTAATTCTGTTTGTGCGTCTTTAAATGAAAATACTTTAAAAAGTTTGACTTTTTCTTGACTCGCAAATTTTGCAAGCTTAATATAAACAACTATACGACCGTGTCATATAGATCTTTATCTTATCTCATGTCTCATACGTTGAAACTTAAAAAAAGACAAACTGGGCACTCAGTTGGATAAAGTGCATCACGATCATTTCAGAATCAAACACCAATGCACTAATTTTCACTGTGATTGATTTGGATAAATAAGTTGACTATTATGTAGACGAGTATATAAAACTATGACTGATTGTGGTTAAAAGTAATTCAGTGTTAAAAACCTAAAAGATCTCGTGAGTAAGTACCGGAAACCTGATTGGTCTAACGGAAGTCAGTGATGAAAGCATGTGAGGTCTAATGGTAGCAAGTCAGTGCCATATGCCTGAGTTATCTAATGGAAACAAGTCAGTGCCATACGCATGAGTTATCTAATGGAAACAAGTCAGTGCCATATGCCTGAGTTATCTAATGGAAACAAGTCAGTGCCATACGCATGAGTCATCTAATGGAAACAAGTCAGTGCCATACGCATGAGTCATCTAATGGAAACAAGTCAGTGCCATACGCATGAGTCATCTAATGGAAACAAGTCAGTGCCATATGCCTGAGTCATCTAATGGAAACAAGTCAGTGCCATACGCATGAGTCATCTAATGGAAACAAGTCAGTGCCATACGCATGAGTTATCTAATGGAAACAAGTCAGTGCCATACGCATGAGTCATCTAATGGAAACAAGTCAGTGCCATATGCCTGAGTCATCTAATGGAAACAAGTCAGTGCCATACGCATGAGTCATCTAATGGAAACAGGTCAGTGCCATATGCCTGAGTCATCTAATGGAAACAAGTCAGTGCCATACGCATGAGTCATCTAATGGAAACAAGTCAGTGCCATATGCCTGAGTCATCTAATGGAAACAAGTCAGTGCCATACGCCTGAGTCATCTAATGGAAACAAGTCAGTGCCATACGCATGAGTCATCTAATGGAAACAAGTCAGTGCCATATGCCTGAGTCATCTAATGGAAACAAGTCAGTGCCATACGCATGAGTCATCTAATGGAAACAAGTCAGTGCCATATGCCTGAGTCATCTAATGGAAACAAGTCAGTGCCATACGCATGAGTCATCTAATGGAAACAAGTCAGTGCCATACGCATGAGTTATCTAATGGAAACAAGTCAGTGCCATACGCATGAGTTATCTAATGGAAACAAGTCAGTGCCATATGCCTGAGTTATCTAATGGAAACAAGTCAGTGCCATACGCATGAGTCATCTAATGGAAACAAGTCAGTGCCATATGCCTGAGTCATCTAATGGAAACAAGTCAGTGCCATACGCCTGAGTTATCTAATGGAAACAAGTCAGTGCCATATGCCTGAGTTATCTAATGGAAACAAGTCAGTGCCATACGCATGAGTCATCTAATGGAAACAAGTCAGTGCCATACGCATGAGTCATCTAATGGAAACAAGTCAGTGCCATATGCCTGAGTTATCTAATGGAAACAAGTCAGTGCCATACGCATGAGTCATCTAATGGAAACAAGTCAGTGCCATATGCCTGAGTTATCTAATGGAAACAAGTCAGTGCCATACGCATGAGTCATCTAATGGAAACAAGTCAGTGCCATACGCATGAGTCATCTAATGGAAACAAGTCAGTGCCATATGCCTGAGTCATCTAATGGAAACAAGTCAGTGCCATATGCCTGAGTCATCTAATGGAAACAAGTCAGTGCCATATGCCTGAGTCATCTAATGGAAACAAGTCAGTGCCATACGCATGAGTCATCTAATGGAAACAAGTCAGTGCCATACGCATGAGTCATCTAATGGAAACAAGTCAGCGCCATACGCATGAGTCATCTAATGGAAACAAGTCAGTGCCATACGCCTGAGTCATCTAATGGAAACAAGTCAGTGCCATATGCCTGAGTCATCTAATGGAAACAAGTCAGTGCCATACGCCTGAGTTATCTAATGGAAACAAGTCAGTGCCATACGCATGAGTCATCTAATGGAAACAAGTCAGTGCCATATGCCTGAGTCATCTAATGGAAACAAGTCAGTGCCATACGCCTGAGTTATCTAATGGAAACAAGTCAGTGCCATACGCATGAGTCATCTAATGGAAACAAGTCAGTGCCATACGCATGAGTCATCTAATGGAAACAAGTCAGTGCCATATGCCTGAGTCATCTAATGGAAACAAGTCAGTGCCATACGCCTGAGTTATCTAATGGAAACAAGTCAGTGCCATACGCATGAGTCATCTAATGGAAACAAGTCAGTGCCATACGCATGAGTCATCTAATGGAAACAAGTCAGTGCCATACGCATGAGTCATCTAATGGAAACAAGTCAGTGCCATACGCATGAGTCATCTAATGGAAACAAGTCAGTGCCATATGCCTGAGTCATCTAATGGAAACAAGTCAGTGCCATACGCATGAGTTATCTAATGGAAACAAGTCAGTGCCATACGCATGAGTCATCTAATGGAAACAAGTCAGTGCCATACGCCTGAGTCATCTAATGGAAACAAGTCAGTGCCATATGCCTGAGTTATGTAATGGAAACAAGTCAGTGCCATACGCCTGAGTTATCTAATGGAAACAAGTCAGTGCCATACGCATGAGTCATCTAATGGAAACAAGTCAGTGCCATACGCATGAGTCATCTAATGGAAACAAGTCAGTGCCATACGCATGAGTCATCTAATGGAAACAAGTCAGTGCCATACGCATGAGTCATCTAATGGAAACAAGTCAGTGCCATACGCATGAGTCATCTAATGGAAACAAGTCAGTGCCATACGCATGAGTCATCTAATGGAAACAAGTCAGTGCCATATGCCTGAGTTATCTAATGGAAACAAGTCAGTGCCATACGCATGAGTCATCTAATGGAAACAAGTCAGTGCCATATGCCTGAGTCATCTAATGGAAACAAGTCAGTGCCATACGCATGAGTCATCTAATGGAAACAAGTCAGTGCCATATGCATGAGTTATCTAATGGAAACAAGTCAGTGCCATATGCCTGAGTTATCTAATGGAAACAAGTCAGTGCCATACGCATGAGTCATCTAATGGAAACAAGTCAGTGCCATATGCCTGAGTTATCTAATGGAAACAAGTCAGTGCCATACGCATGAGTCATCTAATGGAAACAAGTCAGTGCCATATGCCTGAGTAATCTAATGGAAACAAGTCAGTGCCATACGCATGAGTCATCTAATGGAAACAAGTCAGTGCCATATGCCTGAGTTATCTAATGGAAACAAGTCAGTGCCATACGCATGAGTTATCTAATGGAAACAAGTCAGTGCCATATGCCTGAGTCATCTAATGGAAACAAGTCAGTGCCATACGCATCAGTTATCTAATGGAAACAAGTCAGTGCCATACGCATGAGTCATCTAATGGAAACAAGTCAGTGCCATATGCCTGAGTCATCTAATGGAAACAAGTCAGTGCCATACGCGTGAGTTATCTAATGGAAACAAGTCAGTGCCATATGCCTGAGTCATCTAATGGAAACAAGTCAGTGCCATACGCATGAGTCATCTAATGGAAACAAGTCAGTGCCATACGCATGAGTCATCTAATGGAAACAAGTCAGTGCCATACGCATGAGTCATCTAATGGAAACAAGTCAGTGCCATACGCATGAGTCATCTAATGGAAACAAGTCAGTGCCATACGCATGAGTCATCTAATGGAAACAAGTCAGTGCCATACGCATGAGTCATCTAATGGAAACAAGTCAGTGCCATACGCATGAGTCATCTAATGGAAACAAGTCAGTGCCATACGCCTGAGTCATCTAATGGAAACAAGTCAGTGCCATACGCCTGAGTCATCTAATGGAAACAAGTCAGTGCCATACGCATGAGTCATCTAATGGAAACAAGTCAGTGCCATACGCATGAGTCATCTAATGGAAACAAGTCAGTGCCATACGCATGAGTCATCTAATGGAAACAAGTCAGTGCCATACGCATGAGTCATCTAATGGAAACAAGTCAGTGCCATACGCATGAGTCATCTAATGGAAACAAGTCAGTGCCATACGCATGAGTCATCTAATGGAAGCAAGTCAGTGCCATACGCCTGTGTTATCTAATGGTTGCGATTCAGTACCGTGAGCCTGAATGATCTAATGGAAGCAAGTCAGTACCGTAAGCCTGAATGATCTAATAGAAGCAAGTCAGTGCCGTAAGCCTGAGTGATCTAATGGAAGCGAATATTGCCGTAAGTTTGAGTGATCTAATGAGAGCGATTCAGTGCCGTAAGTTTGAGTGATCTAAAGGAAGCGATTCAGTGCCGTAAGCCTGAGTGATCTAATGAAAGCGAGTCAGTGCCGTAAGCCTGAGTGATCTAATTGGAGCAAGTCAGTGCCGTAAGCCTGAGTGATCTAATGAAAAAAGTCAGTGCCGTAAGCCTGAGTGATCTAATTGGAGCAAGTCAGTGTCGTAAGCCTGGGTGATCTCATGGAAGCAAGTTAGTGCCGTAAGCCTGAGTGATCTAATGGAAGCGAATAGTGCCGTAAGTTTAAGTGATCTAATGGGAGCGATTCAGTGCCGTAAGCCTGAGTGATCTAATGAAAGCGAGTCAGTGCCGTAAGCCTGAATAATCTAATGAAAGCGAGTCAGTGCCGTAAGCCTGAGTGATCTAATTGGAGCAAGTCAGTGCCGTAAGCCTGGGTGATCTCATGGAAGCGTGTCAGTGCCGTAAGCCTGATTGATCTAATGAAAGCGAGTGAGTGCCGTCAGCCTGTGAAGTCAAATGGGAGCTTGAAATCCTGAAAGGTGTAATGGTAGCGAGACAGTACCGATAGCATGACATGTTTAATGGTATCGAGTCAGAGAAAAAAGCCTGAAAGGTCTTATGGTAGGCTAGCGTTTTGTGTCTAAAGACTGAGAGATCTAATGATAGCGATTCAGTGCCGAAAGTCTGAAAGGTCAAATGATAGTAAGTCTGTGCCAAAAATCCTTAGAGTTCTTATAGTCGCCAATTAGTACCAAAAGCATGAAAGGTCTTATTGTTGTTAGTCATTGCCGAAAGCCTTTAAGGTACAGTGGTAGCGAATCTGTGTCAACAAAGCCTGAGAGGTCTCATAGTAACGAATTAATGCGAAACGCATGAAAGGTCTTATGATTGCGAGTCAGTGCCGAACGCCCGAAACGTCAAATTGTGGCGAGTCTGTGCCAAATAGCCTGATAGGTATTATAGTAGCGAATTAATGCAAAAACGCATGAAAAGTCTATTGGTTGCGAGTCAGTGACGAAAGCTTGAAAGATCAAGTGGTAGCGATTCTGTGTCAAATGGTAGCGAGTATGTGCCAAAAAGCCTGGAATTCTAATAGTCGCGAATAAGTGTCAAAAGCATAAAAGATCTAATGGTAGCCAGTAAGTGCCGAAAGCCTCAATGGTTAAATGGTGGGGAATGAGTGCCGAATGCCTGAAAGGTAATATGATAGCCAGTCATTTCCGAAAGCCTGAGAGATCAAGTGGAGGCGAATTAGTGCGAAAAGGATGAAAGATCTAATGGTTGCGAGTTAGCGCCGAAAGCCTGAAAGGTCAACTAACTCAACTTGTAGCGAGTCTGTAATAAATGGTAACGAGTCTGTGCCAAAAAGCCTGAGACGTCTAAACTCGCTTATTAGTTTCAAAAGCACGAAATGTCAATGGTTGAGAGTAAGTGCCGAAAGCCTGAAAGGTCTAATGGTAGGGAATGAGTGCCGAAAGACTGAGTGGTAATATGATTGCCAGTCATATCCGAAAGCCTGAGCGCTCTATTGTTAGCAAGTTAGCTCGAATGTCGGAGTGGTCTTATGGTATCAAGGCAGCTTTGTTGCCTCCTGGTCACGGGTTCGAGTCCTGACAAACTGTTTAACCAAATATTTTCTGCATATTATAATTATTTTGGTATTGTTTTCAAATATTTTTATTTTATTATTAAAACCGATTTTTTTTTCAAAATTACGAAAATGTGTGAACAGATCTCTTTAAGAAATTTTTATTAACTACAGTCGAAACCCGATGGCTCGAACTCGCTTGGCTCGAATTTCCGGTTGGCTCGAACTCGCATCATAGCACCGATTTTGTATGCCTATATACTCATATAAAATTTTGTCGGATGGCTCGAACTGTTGTCACAGTCCCGGCTACAGTCTTCACACGTTCTTTTGTTCGGATGGCTCGAACTCGCTTCGGGTCCCCAAAAGTGTTAATCGATTAGGACCGCTTGATTAAATGCACGCACAAATTGATTTAATCTGGTTCCCAGCTTCTATTGTAAACAAATAGAAGTCTGGCGTCATTAAAAAGATGTCTGACGCGATGGAAACTGTAAGTTAATCTGGTTCCCAGTTTCTATTGTCAACAAATAGAATACAAAAGGGGCAGGTAATCCAGACTAACTGTAAGTCAACCAATTTTTGTATACAAAGGGGCAGGTAATCCAGACTAAAATAGATTTAACACCGGTCGCATAAACTGTTAATCGATTAGGACCGCTTGATTAAAGGCACGCAACAATTGATTTAACACCTGTTTGCTGACATGTCATCGACTCAATCGTTGATTGATTTGTGTAAAAGAAGACATTTTGTATAAAAGCTGGCGTTCTTTTAGATGCTGTATCGTAATGGCTGCAACGGCTAAATCGCTTCTTGCTGAGCTACGCTAAAACGTGCTGATATTTACTAAATGCTATTTGATAATTGTTTTTATAACTGTTTTAAAATTTTCGTAAATTAAAGTATTAAGTATATATTTGTTTCTTATTAACTTATTAATTAAAAAGCAGTAAGTATTGCGAAGTAGTACGGAGTTAAAGCAATATGTGCACTCTTCGACTGGAGGTGAAAATGTACTGCAGACTTGTTCGTAAACAAAAGTTTATAAGAAATCGGATGGCTCGAATTCCGGATGGCTCGAACTATTGTTGCTGGTCCCGACGAGTTCAAGTCATCGGGTTTCGACTGTATACAAGTTAAGAGCGCCGTATGTTACACATTGTTTAATCGTAATTATCTGAACCCCACGATTATCCTTCAAAGCTGATTTTAGGTTACCAACTTCGCTACATTGGCCTCATTAACGATGATTGGGACTCAATTGACCTAGGGCTCGACAAGACGGATTACGTCGTTAAGCGTCTAACCTTCGACACGCACTACATACTACAGCTCCGATTCGAGAATGACGCGGGATTCGGACCGATGACGTCAACAAAGGCGAAAACGCTCGGTAGAAAAATAATTTAAGTGTATCAAGACAAAACCTAAACGAGTTATGGCCTAAAACTAAGTTTTTTAAGAATATATCTTATTTTTTATATATTTTACTGTCGAAATTACAGGTTATATAAACTGTTAAAATGTTGCTATGAAAAAAGAATAATGCGCTCCTTTTCGGTTATACACTGACTTAAACATATTTTACGAATGCTAAATACATGGTTTGTTGCGGCTCATTTGCATGTTCATGTTCAAGCAGGGCTAGAATTCACAAATCTTTACATTTATTAGCGAACGCCGAAGTAAACCCAAATCGTTTAATGTACTGGATTTTAGGCATATTAATGATGTATTGTTGGTTGTTAATATTGCTAACCATGTTCATATTTACTAGTTTGTAAACTATTTCAGATATTTTATTATGCGTTTTAAAAATTCATGTCCGTGTCACTAAAAATTATAGAAACTACTTGTAGCAATACTATTGCATTGTGATTTGACGCATTTGTATTTTATTTTAGTCAATTTAGTCCATATTGATATCTTACAATATAACATAAATGTTTGCATGTACTGCTATCTTAAAAAATTGATTTAATGTTCATAATCTGAACCTTTGGTTAAGCAGTAATTTCAAGTAATTGTTACTTGCTTTACAACGTAATGTACAGTTTATGTTGAATTACAAGCGATCTTTATTAACAGTAAGTCATCAAAAGTGCAACACATACCAAAATATACTACCGTTATTAAGTTTAAGAATAAAAGATGTAATAATGAAACAGATCTTTACAATCAACCGATAACTTTCTTATTTCATAGTAACATTACCTTATCGCTGAAAATTTAGATGCAAGCATATAACATTTTTGTAATATTTCACTTTTATGCTCAAATATTTACGGGAGATAATTCCTAATTAATGTTGTGTTTTTTTTCTTTTTCCACAGGTTGGCCTGAAAAAAACGGTAAGTCACTTATGACAATCGTTTATTGCAAGATTTTTATAGACTTAAAGGGACTTCTCCACGACTTGTCAAAAATACATTTTTCAAATCAAACTTCATAGATTCCAAACAGAATAAAGGTATCCACAATCATGACTCAAATAAGAAAAATGGCATTTATCATTAGACACATATAAGAATGTATACGTACAACGTTTAACGAGTAGTAAACTCCGTGTAATTGTGTATAATTAATTTATAACTATGCTTGAAAGTTATATCGCCTGCATGTCTCAAACAGCCCTTGTACGAATCCCAGCTATATCACACATTTGTTCTTGAAAGTATTTATATAAAAACAAATATCAACCACGCCATGCGAAAATGTGTCTCTTAACATAATCCGCCAGCGCAGCATCAAATCAGTATGCGCATTAGCATCCTTGTCCACTGTTATATCCCGTAATGTCTCCTGGTTTGATTCTCGTACTTAGCAGCTCCTGACCAGACTGCGCGACACATATGGCAGAAATCACATTTACGAATGACGCGGATATACTATAGTTGTATCATCAAAGACATTTGATGTCTTTTAAAATGCAATTCTGTGACAAATCACTTTATGACGGAAATTATACAGTATAAACATACAATGGAACCTTTTCTGGTAAAATACTTATTTGATTAAGTTGAATGTGTCTGATTTTATTTGCTCATATTACATTATTCGTTATCATTGGTAAAGTACTATATTTAATGCATTAATAACACGTGTTCACAGCATCCGTGCCAAAATGTAGGCACGTATGGAGCAAAACTGTTGTATTTTCGGTATGATAAATCACTAGAAATTGTATAGCTGATGTGCAATTCAATTTTTTCATACTCTGTATTTCATTAAAAAAAAATCGTCGGTGTTAAAGTTTCTCTTTTTGATATGAATATGCTCTTTTATAAGTGTCTAAATTGCCATTATTTTGCTTAGTACGCGCCATGGATTTATATGATATTTTTTAAATTAACTCGATGTATTTTTAATTTATTACAAGGAACATATTTAATTGTTTAAATGATTTTGTGCAGTGTAAAATACGCGTAATTGCTTGTTTTCTGAAAAAAGCAAGCTTTATCCGTGTGTACTCACCTATTGTCTAGTGTCTACTGATCTTAATCCTTCACACAGGTGGTTAGCGTGAGGCTATGGTATTAATTAGTGGAAACATCATTTTGAATGATAAATAATCGAATAATAACGAAAAAGTCAACTTTTCTTTAAAAATTTTGTTTTCAGAAAAGTTTATTTTTTGTTATAATTCGATTATTTATCATTCAAAATGATGTTTTCACTAATTAATATCATAGCCACAAGCTAACCACCTTTGATCCTTTATGCCAACCGCATGAACATAGCAACTGCATGTATGCCACTTTTATATTAAATGGCCATTTTGCTAAGAAATTAAAACGTCTCACGATATCTCGTGGCTCATATGTTTAGACATATATACCCAAATCACATTTCCGAGACGGAAACGAGGTATTGTTTAGACATATATACCCAAATCACATTTCAGAGACGGAAACGAGGTATTATTGTTATCAAGTGCTACCCGGCTACTTAGAGATCGTGGATTGGATGGAAATGACCTGCGCTGTATACACGGGCACCATCGCAGGGTTGCTATTTTTAACGTTGGTTCTCGGCTTGATACTCTGCTGCAGAAAGTCCGAAACTAGCAAAAGTAGCACGCAAATTGCCGTGAATATGACGTAAGTACATTGAAAACTATTTTGCACGTCCATTGAACAACCTATCTAAAGCACGAATATACGTATTGTATATTGTGTACAAAATAAGCAAATATAAGGTTTTTATTGTAAATCGACTGAACCATTTTCTAGCATGTATGTTGTATTGTTAAATATTGTGGGCAATGATGACAAATTGGTAAAGGGGATCGTTTGATTATTGATTTAGTCAATAATATTCGTTTTTTAAAAACATATTTAAAGTAATTTGATTTTTTCAAATTTCTTTCCACCGCACTCTACAATTACTTGCTAATGACTGTTTTGGGGAAAAAGCAAATAACGGAAAGTATATCCCTTTCAGTGCGGGAACCGAATTTTAAAGGCCTTTGCAAACAGTTTGGATCCAGATGAGACGCCACAGAACGTGGCGTCTCATCTGGATCCAAACTGTTTGCTATTCTGATAGTATTCTTTGAAAAAAAATGAAGAAAATGCTTATTTTACAAATTCAGCAGACGACATTTTAGCAGACGACAAATTTCCCAGCATGCAAAGGGATATAAAGCTCTTGAAGCCTTGATTGACCCCTGGAATAAACGGTGTGCCGCCCGTACATGCCATAGTCATTAATATTGAATAAACATATATACTAACTAGTGTACTAGTATTAATGTCTTCGACTTCATGGCATCCGCATCTAAGTTTATTGCATTTGTTTATAAACAATGTGTCATTCGTGCCTTTTTATGCTTTATGAATTCCTGACTTTATAAATAAGTGCTCAACACAATCTTTAAAAAAATATTTGTAAGATTTCTAACTGCTGACCATGTTTGATGTTGATGCTATTGAAACGATTAACTAACGGACATTCCTTCAAATGTAGCTCTGGGTTAGCGAGGGAATGTTTGCAATGAAAGGTCCCTGCTCTTATTCTATCACACATAATAAGGTGCCTAACTTATTGTAGAAGATAGTAAAACATGATGGTATTAACAGATCGGTACTTAACCCTTTACATGCTGGGAAATTTGTCGTCTGCTAAAATGTTGTCTGCTGAATTTCTAAAATTAGCATTTTCTTCGATTTGTTTTCAAAGAATTCTATCAGAATAGCAAACAGTTTGGATCCTGATGAGACGCCACGTTCTCATTTGGATCCAAACTGTTTGCAAAGGCCTTCAAAATTCGGTTCCAGCACTGAAAGAGTTAACAAATGGTTTCACTCAAAAATCGTTTTTGCACAAAGTCAGCTAAACAAATAAAATCTTACGTATTTAGGAGGCTATAGTTTATAGTGATATAATTGTGGCCTTTCTTTGAACAGAAATATTTGGATTGCAAACAAGAACACAACTACATATTGGTACTGAAGGATATCTGCACGCGACTAATTAAGTTGTTTAAATTCTTAACGAGGGATTTTACACAACGAAATTTTGTCTTGAGTTAATATATCAATTAGTCGGTTATTAGTTTGGTACTATGCCATATGTTGCCAACGTAACTCCACAATTGCATGCGCATTGACGCAGTCCGATCATGAGCTGCATTGTCCCCTTAAAGGTAACGCGAGGTGTCGTGGTCTCATTAGCGGACACTATGACTCCCGAGCACTGAGGTGTCGTGGTCTCATCAGCGGACACTATGACTCCCCAGCACTGAGGTGTCGTGGTCTCATCAGCGGACACTATGACTCCCCAGCACTGAGGTGTCGTGGTCTCATCAGCGGACACTATGACTCCCCAGCACTGAGGTGTCGTGGTCTCATCAGCGGACACTATGACTCCCCAGCACTGAGGTGTCGTGGTCTCATCAGGGACACTATGACTCCCCAGCACTGAGGTGTCGTGGTCTCATCAGCGGACACTATGACTCCCCAGCACTGAGGTGTCGTGGTCTCATCAGCGGACACTATGACTCCCCAGCACTGAGGTGTCGTGGTCTCATCAGCGGACACTATGACTCCCCAGCACTGAGGTGTCGTGGTCTCATCAGCGGACACTATGACTCCCCAGCACTCTTCAGCCCCGCTCTTGGAAAAGCGAGCTTTATGAATATGCGTTTAAATATCGTCGTAGATCAGTGTGTCTAGTCTGAACAAGATAATCGGGAACGAAACTTTTGGTTTTTATGAAACGTTTCGTTTGAAGAAAGTCCCTTCTAAGCGAATATATAATCTTGGCGGAGAATGTTGTCGCAGATAAGCCTGTGCGGACTGCACAGGGCAATGCGGGCCGACACTTTAGGCTGCGCAGGGCAATGCGGGCCGACACTTTAGGCTGCGCAGGGCAATGCGGGCCGACTACTGTATGATATGTTTTTTTAAACGTTGTATCGATATAAGTGAAGCTGTGTTCGTATTTTTTCTTCAATTATTTACAGTTTAGACTCTACAAGCCTGTAGCAGTACTTGTTGCACATTCATGTATTATTTATACAGAACAGGGCTAAATTATGTCTGGATATTGTTTTCCTTGTACTGTTTATGATCAACAAATGTAGTTTGATGTATTTGTTTTCTAGGAAAAAAAGGGGTCCAACCAAAGGCAAACGCAAAAAATAGCTATGATACTCCACATGCAGCCTCGCTATACTTGTAATACAATTCCTTGATATCTATTTCGAGAAGCAGTCGAGGAAGCCACATCGTTGCAAAAGAATCGCTGTGCTGGACTAATTATCGTAATGCCTGACAGTTAATGCTTGAATTCTAAAAAAATCATAGAATATCATGCTCGCATAAGTAATATGACATTTATTCGGTTTGCTATAAATATGTTGTTTCTATTAATATATTTACATGTGTTAATGAAGATTAAAAGATTAAAAGACGTTGAATTCACGTTATTTATCATTGTTGTACAAATAACTTTTTATATTATTTTATATTCCTTTAATGTGTATTAAACATAAAAATACAGAATTTTGTAAAAACAAATATAAGTATTCACAAAAACTAGCATATGGATTATTCATTATAAAAAAAGAATAATCCACTTATCTTACTGTCCTTTTTTTAATCAAAGCGCTTATTGATACACTTGTGCCAGAACTAAGAGGTCACAGGTTCGATCTGCCGTTCAACACAAGCTAAGTCGTCTTTCGCATGAGCCGTTAATCCGAGGTTTAGCGTACAAGGTGTTTCACATCGGGCACTTTTAAGACCCATGGTCATCTATGGAACGCGACCTCTTTTGTATCTCCACTATCAAGCTCCTTGGACATTTGACATATGGGATATTCCCGGTGCACTCGATAAAAATCAACATCCTACGTGAAATACCATCGAACACTAAAATAAAACATAATAATGATCCATAATAACATGCATGAACCATAAAATTGAGGTAAGAAATGCTACTAAAACATATAAACATTAAATCTGGACCCATTTTATCGAGATTTTCTCTCCCCTCGGTACTCAGTATTTTCACCACGATCATGTGCATTTTGCAGCAGTTTTTTTATACAAATATCAAGAAAAGCTCGAGCTTTAATACGTTTTATGTGAAATGGATCGTATTCCAAAACTTTATCGTTGTGTTTCATTTATGTCATTGACTTAGAACTATTAAATTGATGTTTATTGAACATAATTCAATAACATACAGTATATTATTCTATTTTTGTATATGTTCGTGTATGTGGTCGTGAGGACTTTTAATATACCGGTATAAATATAATTATGACCCTTGCTCTGGGAAAACTGGGCTTAATGCATACGAGTAAAATGTTGTACATATTAGTCGATGCAGTCCGCACAGGCTCATCAGGGAAGACACATTTCGACTAGAATTGAATTGCGTTTAAAAGATACATTATTTTAAAGAATATTTCCATAAAAGCGGAAATGTTGTACCTGACAGCACAGGTTAATCTGGGACGACACTTTACGCATATTCATTGAGAACGGTTTTCACATAGCGAGACTTGTATAGGAATGGTTAAACATCAGCATAAGAAAAATCCATCTCATTATCCGCATATCAATATACCAATTGCCTTTGTAATACACCATCATACATGCATCATCCGTTACACAAACTCGATTTCAGCCTGGTTCGATGTGAACTCAACAAAGGAGAAGAAAACAAGTAGATATATTCTATATGAACTACTCCTTTATTTGGAACTCAGTCAGACCTTATACTACAGTGTGTGTCAACTGCCTGTTATCACCTTGTACGTATTCAGCATCCCTCTCGGCCTAGTGTTATCTCGCGTTCCAACGTATCCAAAAAACAGTCAAATACCTGTCATAAGTCCCTAAAACTTATTGTATTATAGGAATTAAAATTCGGATTACTTAAGTACCGTGTATGACTGATGACTAAAATTAATCACATAATCTTGTCTAAGGTTACTAACATTGTATTATCGCATTAAGTGATTAGCAGTGGCAAAGAAAGTTCACCTGTGTGCTTTAGTTTCAAAAGATGAACTCAGGTCCAAATTTTTATTAACCCCATGTTTTTGTCCAAACATAGCTTCATTGAAATGCTATGACAGTATTATGTAAATGAATATTGAATAAGAGGGAATATTAAACATTATCATTTTCATAAGACATGTAACATATTACCAATACATGTCACATGTCTCGTAATTAAGCTTCTGATTTCTTGCCATCAATTTGACAATCAACTTGTCGTGAATAATCATTAGTAATATCAAGATTATAATTAAGTATTTTAACCTTACACATGCGTGTATATAAATATATCACTCTATGAAAAACGTTGTCTGGTCTTCGTATTAAACCAAATGTTACACTCGTTCATGCATAAAACACATATTGCATACATACTATTTATATTAAGTTATTATAATAGTATCAGTTTGAATAAACAAATTATAATATCAATTTGGATGATAATGACCTAGTATATTGATATTGTATATTACGTTCAATATTTTAAATACAAAACAATTAATTCGTTGAGTTTCCATATATACATGTTCATTAAAGGGCACTCGATATATTAATCTGCAATTCATTCCTTATAATGTAACATATACATATTTAACTTCTTTGTCAGTTTTTGCTCCATAAATTTAACACCAAAAACATTTTTAAGTTTCAATTTATCAGTAATGTTCGTATAAAATACATATATAATGTCTCTTAACGTTTTTAACGAAATACACGAATTATGCTTGTTTTAGGAGCAACAAACATGATGAAGAGGAATATGAAGAGGAATATGAAACAGATGATCCACCAGAATATGATGACAACGATAGTGATGCCACTGATTATGATGAAGAAGAGAGTATCGGCATGGATGGAAAACCGACATTTGTAGAGGATAACGAAAGAAAGACAAGAAATGACGATGCTGAAGTTGATGATGGTGACGACGACGATGGCGAAAACAGCACAGAGAACGAAAATGAGGACGATGCTTATGAAAACAATATTGAAGACGTTGTGATATCAAAAGAAGCAAGAGGTAGAATTGGCGATAATAAATCACATTCAATAGAAAATGCCAAAGAAGAAGGCGATGATGATGATGAGGAGGAAGAGACATTAGAAGAGGATAATGAGCTGAGTGATACCAAAGAGGATGATGAGCTGAGTGATACCAACAAAGATAATCTTACCACAGATGCAACAAAACTAAAAAAGGAAAAGAAACTAGAAGCGTTACGAGTAGCAAAAGAACTAAAAGCAATTAAAAAGGAAGCAAGAAAACAAAAACATGCATCAGAGAAGACAGCGATAGTGAAAACAAATGGTAGTGCAACCCATTTAAATGTCAACACAAAAGATGATACCAATAAACAATCAAAAATGTCAAAATTAAACAAGGATACACAAGTCAATAATAAGCAAGGAAAGCACAAACGTAGAAGAGGCTACAGCAGCGATGATGATTACGAGGAAGATGAAGATGACACATATTATGAGGACTGGAATCCAGACGCTGAAAAAAATCCAGAAATAATTGTTATGAAGATAAAAGATGATAAAGACGGCAATACGGAACAAGAAAACAATGATTCTTCAAATAAAATGAAGAAAAGTTCGGAAAAGAGAACGAAATTAAATGATAAAAAGATAAAACTATCCGAAAAAGATACAGGCAATAAAAGGAGAAAACACAACAAGAGTTACGACAAAGATAACATTAAACATATTGATAATGTTGATGATTGTGACAATGATGGTAATAGTTATAATGATGATGATGCTGGTAATTATAAAAATAATGGTGATGGCGATTACGATGACGATACTGACGATGAAAATAGCGATGCTGATGACCCTGATGTAGACGATATTGATCATGGCGATCATGAAAATGCAAAAGAAAACAAACGAAATAAACAATCAACAGGGAAATCTGGAAAAAATAAAAGTTCCAAACAAGCATCCAAGTCCCCGATTTCTAAAGTTGGCACTACTTTTGATATCGAAAATGTATCTACATTTAATTCTAATCATACTAACAGTAATGTTTATCAATCTAAAAATCAAAACAATGAGCAAAGCGTAAAAATAATGTTTGAAGATGATTTAAAAAATAATCTTACTGAAGAATTTGAAAGCATTAGTCAAACATCAGAAGGCTCCGGAAGAGGGTCAGAAAACTCAGACTGGGGCTTTAAAAGGAACAGTAAAGAACACACTCGAGTTATCAACCAAAACGTTCAAAAAACAGAATTAACAGACTTAGGAAACAAAACAGAACTAAAAGGCGCTAAACCTAAAAAGAAGAAAGTTGGGTTTTTCAGTAGTTTGTTTGGTGGAAACAAGGCAAATGCACAATCTAACAGCAGAGATAAAACTAACAACGAAACAACACCAGGTGGACGATTGGTAAATTCTGAGGCTGCAACTAAGCCAAACGAAAACTACGACAACGTGTTTGTAAATCCAAAGCTTAATGCTCAATTGTATAAGAAAACTTTGTTTAATAACCAATCCGATCAAAAGGTGGATTATGGCGATTGGGATGATGGAAACTTCAATGAAGATTATTTGCCTAAGAATGCATCTAATAATGCCACACAAGGATATGGGTTGTCAAATGATTCGAGTCCTTATCTAACACAGCCGGGAGAATATAGTGGCACTTACATGAAACATCAAAATGGCACCACGGAAGCAATGAATATGAAAACACCAACTGGGTATGAACAAATGAATGATGGAACAATGAAGCGAAAGTCAGATTATAATAATCCTATCACACCTCTTGGTTTCAAGAAAGTAGCGGACAACATAATCAAACCAGTTCACACTATTAACGACTCGCATATCGGCGGTACCCGCATTAGTAATCGAAATGAGATAGAAGGTAATTCTATAAATCAATTAGACACTTTTTTTGACACCCATGTGCGTAATCCTTATGACACTTTAGAACTGAATCAAAACAAAACTGACAAGAGAACAAAATTTAATGAATTGTTCAAGACTAATGCGCGAAACAAGAAAAATCAACTAGCACAAATCAACACGCATGCTGACGCTGATAGACCACATGGTCACACAAATAATGACATTACAAATAAGAATATGAAAGAAGCCGGCAATAATCAACCCAATTCTTATCCTAATTTACAAGCTACTAGATTTAATGCTCCAGCTCAACCAAACAGATCTGACCCTGAGCCAACCAAAAGTTTTATGCCAGAAGGCAACGAGAATCAACCGTATTCGAATCCTAATGTGCAAGCTATGAGACATGGTTCATCGGCTAAAAATAAAAGATCCGACAAAGAAACAACATTAACTAGCCCTAAACATGTTCAAGTTACTAGAAATAACGATTTCCTTATTAATCAGTCCGACGGTCTGACACGGCATAGACCTCGATCAAGTCTTAGCGGCCATGATGATGCACACAAGAATAATTTTCAGGGGCAACCAAAAGATGGACCATCTGGAGAAAGTTTACGAAAGAATTTTACAGATCATCCCAAAAAGCTAGTAAGCTTTCGGACGACTTATCCAGATTCGACGAGTATACAATCCAATCAGCAACAAGACCATGTACAAAAGCCACTAGATAACGGAGGAGATGAAGATATCGAGTATCATATCGCCGATAATCAGCGAGGAAGTCAACGAAGGACGCCAACAAGTTTTGTTTCTGGAAACAAACCAGCATGGCAAATGCAAGTTCCAAAAGATGAATCACAAAAAGGGTTTATCAACGGCGGACGATCTAAAACGCCGGTTAAAGACATTACCAAACGCAACGAAAGACAAACGTTGACAGATCCGGAGCCAGTGTTGGACACGGACAGACTCGGAAAAAAGTTTCCATTTCTTAAGACTAAAGACTCTGCTGGTAAATCAAATGATCCAATACGCAAGAATCAGAGTGACTCTAATTTGGTATTAAAGGGGAGTATATCTAATCCTATGAATGGGAAGGTGGACAATCATCTTACAAGGAACTCACGCCTATCTCTTCCCAACACAATGCCTGACGAAGAAAAGGGAGAAGTAGAAAAATTCAAGAATTTGAATCCAGATTTGCGGGACAAGGTTTTCTACGGGTTCGGTGTCGGTCGTTGGAGATATGCAGCAGTCAAGTGGCTGAATATGTGGAAAATGAAACGAAGGCCCGTAAAAACCGGGGATTCTAATTGGGACTGAGTTTTAAGAGAACTAAAAGATATCAAATGATTTAACATGCACCTTATAATTGATGTTTTTTCTCCTTAGAACGTTTTTCATATAATTATTTTGAATAACTTATATAAAAACGTCAAATCACACTAAATTTTCCATTTTTAAAATTGACTAACATAGAAAGTCAATTCCTTATCTTATTTAAAATTGTGCTATATTCGGGAACATTCAAAACGTAATTTACATATATGCATTCTATAATTTCGTTAGAATTTTTTTTATTAGATGTATACGTTAACTGCATAAAACATTTTTTTCTAAATTTTGTTTATTATTTTCAAGTGAATTTCAAATGGATATTGTAAAGTATGTAATAAATGGTTCCATTGATTTTGTAGTAACGGGAGTAACTGTATATTTGCGTTGTGATATTTGTGTAAAAAATATAATCTGCTTTATATTGTTCACCGCATAACGATTATTGATCCAAGCATATTATAATTCTAAATTCCAATGAATCGATGCCCGGATAACAGTTTGCCGCAAAAATGTAATATTAATCTATCATGCTATTACGGTACTTGAGACTGATTGCAAAGTTGCATTTTTTCCATTAAATGTTTGACACTGACATAAGCATTCACAAATTGGTAGACAGATTGATTAATACCCGAAAACGTAATACCCACTTTGATGTGTTTATGCTAATGCGAGTTCAGTATTTATGATATGTTTTTTTCTTGATATCCATGTGTTAAAATCACAGTAGCATTACTTGGTTGAGACAATATTTGCTCGTTATGTCAGATTTATAAATACTTTATCAAAATTTTGTCATCCACTCGAAACGTTATTCTTCAGTTCGCCTAGACAACGCACTTTATACCTGATCCGGTTCCAACGTCATAATCCAGTTTTGTTAATTTCCAAAAAAGCTGCCTCTTTGTTTCCGATTTAAGATAAGCCAAACAGAAATGTTTAATGGTACGAATTCAATTGTTCAATATGAAAATTAGTCTGTATTTGATACACAACACTAGTGTAATGCTAAAAAGATGCATACACGTTTATTACACAGATTAAAGTAATTACATTTCTGTTGTACAGAAAATATTATAGCAGGCGAAAAATTACTGCTTTGTAATTACTGCTTTGTAATTTTCTATTAATGTTAAGAACATTTTCGAAAAACTGTAAAATATAAAAACATTATATTTGTTACTTGTGACTCTTGCATCGCCATAAAATTAGTTGGTACTGGCATATTTATTAACACTTAAAATAAGTATAAGCAGTGGAGTTATGTGATTAAGATGTCGTCGCCGCCGTTGTTGTTGTAGAAATAATAAGTGTCTAAGATAAAATATGAAGTTCCCATGTTTTTGAGAAAAAACTGCGCTATGTCATTGTATAAAATCCCGAATCAACATTTCGAAAAATCTTTCCACAGCGCAAGTACAACACATTCATTTGAAACAATTAAAACCTTGTGTGTATCCTAGTTCAACTATTATATCAGAAAATGCGACAATCAGTTCATTAATACCACTGACATTTCATCGCATTTACGTAACAAGCATACACTATGGACCGGAGCGGGTGCAAAACAAAGCGAGCGCAGACGGAAATTAGATACAATACGATAAATAAAAGTATTTATCTTGTTCAAGAGCGCAAACATTCAAATCAGCGTACATTATTTGTGCTCGGGTGGACTGAGCACGGTAGATGAGTCGTAAAAATGAAACTCTTCCCCGTCTTTTCGAAGGCGCTTAATCAAAATAATGATTTCATATCATGGTTTACTTAGCGTAATTAATGATGATAACGACAGGAAAATGTCGTCGGTCAACACTGCTATCAGGAATTCGTCTTTTGACTGGTACCGACATGTTTGCTTCGCTTTGCGGCGCCTCATTTGAGAATATAGCAACCTTTGCCCGGAAAGGAATTATGAGTTGACGGAAACGTATTAATGCGACAGAAAAACAACTTCGGAATTTCGGCGGGTGCGAATATGGAATGGAAATATGCTGAGGGTATAATTGAACATCAGCCAATTAAAATGCTCGGTTTTGGTCACGTCACTGATTATTATTGACAGGAAAGAGAGCAAAAACTCCCTACAAAGTTATAAATGGAGTAATAACCGGAAATTTTGAAATAATTTAACACAAAAGGTGAGTTACGGTGAAATATATGGATACCTTGCTGAAAAATTAGAGTTAAATAGATTCGGGTTCAGGCATAGTAAGACTTTGTTTTTAGGTAGTTGTAGGATACATAACGGCGTTAGAGTGAGTATGTGTGTACAGGAAAATAATGGACTTGTTTATAATGCTGTTTAATAAATAACGTAAATAGTAATTGGTATTTAGTGGGAGAACATAATTACTTCACGGAAGGTGTACAACTAACTCACATTTAACATTTATTTTTAAGGAATTATTCTCGCTTAAACTGAAAAAGTTTCATCATCGTGTTAAATTGATATAAAAAACTTATTCAAATTGTATTTCTCATTTTTTCTTAAATGTTCGACAATTTATTGAAATAGATATTGCGTAATCTACTATAGGAATGTTTATTTATAAATATTTGTATTCAGAAAACTTGCGGGTATGATATGTAAGATATTTGAAATAAGTTTTGAGAATAATACATGACAATACAATCGAACAAATACAACATTTAAGTAATCTTTGTTATGTATGTGTCCGGAAATATTATTATACAAATATATTTTTCGCATTTAGATTTTTTTTATTTGCCTTTTATTCAATGTCTATAACTGAGAAAAATGCTTTATTGTGAGTCTTTCCTGGGTAGTGCTTGTTATCGAGTATGTTCAATTAGAAACATAGGACACAATTACAAAGTTTCGTGTTTCATGCGAGCTTCGTTCTGAAAAATATCGGCAAAGTCTAATCAAGGAAGACAACTCTCGCTTTCAGCGGGATTTGGTTTAAAATAGACTTCATTTAAACGAAAAATTCATAATGACAGAAAGTGCCATCCCTGATAAGCCTGTGCGTCCGCACGGGCTATTTTAGAATGACACTTAACACACATTAACCCATTCATGCCTAGCGTCCTGAAAAAAGGACATTGCAAACAGCGTAGACCCAGATGAGACGCCGCATTATGCGGCGTCTCATCTGGGTCTCCGCTGTTTGCTTAAAGGAATTTCAGTAAGTAATATTCTAAATATAGAAATAAATATACTAGACATCCCTAATTTTGGAAGTAAATTGATCCAATTTAGAAGGATGGGAGAGTGCACTGGGCATAAATGGGTTTAACGCACATGCATGAAGCCCCATTGCTCCCAGAATGAGTCTCGTATGTAAGATCAGTTTATGAATGCTCGCACAAACTGTTTTTCCACGCTCGCGAACAGAAAACACTTTTTTGTAAATACGACTCTACTTATATCAGGGGCGTTCCTGGGGCTTTTTCAGCTATACGCACGATCGAGCAGCGAAGCTGCGAGTAGGGATAGGTGCGGGAGGGGGTCTACTTCTCCTGCTGGGGTGGGGGGGGTGTCTCCCCCTTGAACATTTTGGAAAATTTATTCCAGATGGTGCAACGTTATTCATCTATTTCTTGCTTGAAAAAGACCGATAAAAGGAAATATTTCATTAAACATTGTCAACAGCAAATATACTTTCGACCATTAAAATTATAAAGTTAAGATAATTATATTTTATTCTTACTAAAAATAAACAAAATAAACTAGGAAATGGTTATATTAGAAGAAAAAAAGTAAAGTGAAAGGTTCTTGTGGGGATCGAACCACTGCCCTTCGGTTCAATAATGGGACAAAATGACGACATGCTAATTGATTGCGCAACAGGGGAAAGTACTTCGTAACGGCATTGATTTTTAATATATATACTAAATAGTGGAAAACTATTTCGAATAAATATACCTACACTAATTTGAATGAAAATTAATTTGGACATTACCTATAATTCTATCATGATTTGAACGTGATTACTTCGTTTGTTTTGAGTTAAGACTGTGTTGTGTTTCGTACCCACTGTTATTTTCTAAAGTTTGACGTCTTGTTTGCTTGTTTACATAGTTTTAACCCTAAACCCCCTTACCCCTCACTTTTTATTTCATTTTTCGAATTTAACGAGTTTTCATTATTTTAAGTTTGAAACTGAATTATAATTTATACGCACGGGCGTACTGCCGTATGCCTAGGAACGCCCCTGTATATATATTTGTGACCCAGTATCAGATATCAAGTCCTATTTCCTACTATACAAGGCATGTATATAAAAAGTAGATACGTCTTTAATAACATAAAATACTTATAAAACAATTCACTTCATTAATAAGCTTTGTTTCAATTAAAACTACCATGTTTATTTTATGGTACGCACTTATTTTGCGTGTAAGGCTTAAAGAGAATTTAAACTTGCAACAACTTTCTATGAGAATTTAATAAATTATTTTGGGTATTATAAGTAAAAAAAATTCTTAATACAATCAGTTAAATAGAACACTCGTAAATTGGATAGCGTTGGAATAGCGTATTAACGAATGACTCGGGGGAAATTATTCTATCTACATTTTGCCCTCTTGTGCCTTACACTATAAAATGGAGACAGCAAGATTAATTTTAAAAAGTTTCAAAACGTTCAAAATAAGATGTTTCAATTTATCATTTCCCAATAATACCACTATTTCCCAGACATACGATTAAATAATTTTGCTATCCAACAAAAAAAATGACTAAACACGCTCCGCCCAAATTGAATCCAATTGTCTCGAAAACAGAAGATAAACTGGTATTGCCAACAACCAAGTGGTCGCGTCTCCCATTCAATGTATCTGTCTGTGGTAGGGAAGGCTCAAGTATCATGTTTGTATGTTCAAGTACTGCTAAGTACAGGTGGTTAAGATAACATGGTATGTTGATTAAATTAAACAAATTAAACATTCGTTTTAAGAATAGTTACATCGTTCAATAGTTTTGTTTCCTTTAAGGAAATTTGAGATAATCCGCCTACAAAAACGTGCAGATAAAAAAGTTTATACATAAATACCAGCTTAATGAATTTCGACACACGATAAATACTAGCATATACAATAAAAGAAACATCTTGAAACCGTAAGCAAGTGTAACATGTTAATATGTTAATGCAAAATGTGTAGTTTTTCTCCATGAAATAATATATGAATCACAAAAGCGGATGTTATAATGAAACCCAAATCTGTATAAATAAATATCACACATTGCTAATGTCTTGTTTGAACATATTTAATATAAAGATCTGTCGGAATGTTAATATTTTTTACGGTACAACCTATTACGGTAAGGACGTTTCACAATAATATCTCATTCGTCAATTTTAGTCACCGAACTAGGCCGTTTGATCCATTATAAAACGATGTATCCCTAGATTATTTGCTTATCAAAATGTTTCAGCTAGAACTTATGGTGTTACCGAATTCACACCGAAAACTGTATCTGATATACATAATAAGCTGAAATAATCCTGTTTAAGTTTTTTTCGAAATTAAAATAGTGCAATAAATGAAGCAAAATTTAACGTATATAAATGGAATCTTTACTTGCACAGTGTCAAATAGTTCGAACGCTGAAAGCGCGTTTAAATGTTGAACGTTGAAAATGATGAGGGTACTCGATTTTGTGACAGACAAACAGACAGGCAGACGTCTATGGTGATTAAATTATAAAATCTCTTCTTCGGTGCGAAATCTTATCAATACTATTTTCAAGGTTTTCTCAAGTACAGAAACCATAAGAATTATGCCTGCAAATAGTTCACTCGTTTTTTTCTCATCCAGGTTATCATGCGAGGAATATTTAGTTCAGTGCTGGTCGTCGTCGGCGGTCTTCTAACCCTTGCCGACGGGCATGGTCGGCTCATCATGCCGCCGGGTCGTTCAACCATGTGGCGTTACGGGTTCAATACTCCGCACAACTATGACGACAACCAGCTGTCATGCGGAGGATACGGGGTAGGTGTTTATAAACTGTATTTGTCCAATTAAAGCCTTTGTTCATCGAAAATAATGAGCAGTTGCACAACAAAATATGTATTTGGCTATTTGGAGATCAGCGAGTATCCTGAATTCTAATATATATGTGTCGAGTATCATTGATAATTTCGTTTAAACACTCTCTCAGAACCGTACAATCGTTCACCAAAAATAGAAGTTTATTGCCCGTCGCGGCAATTTAGACTGTGAACTCATATTCAATCGAACGCTATAATTAATATCAATGCTTTGCAGACGCAGTACTATCGCAATGGCGGAAGGTGTGGAATCTGCGGCGACCCATTCGATGGACAACGTGACAACGAGGCTGGCGGGAAGTTCGCTACCGCAACTATCGCCGCCACGTACACACAGGGACAGATCTTCACGGTACAGCTCGAGATCACAGTCAACCACGGCGGCTGGTTCGAGTTTAGACTGTGTCCAAACAATGACTTCACGAAGCGCGCGACACAGGAGTGTCTGGACAAGTATTTGCTTGAGCAGACGACAGGTGGCGCGCGCTACACGCTAAATGAGGGGAGAGGGATAAAAACAGTGACCTTGAAGTTGCCCAAGGACCTGACCTGCTCACAGTGCGTCCTTCAATGGAAATGGAACACAGGTAGATTGAACATTACCACTAACTTTATGCGTCATTTTCAATGTCACGTGTCATGTGAAGCGTTGAATTTAGAGCGATCGTGGCGCTGAGGACGACTCCGACGATATGCACAGCGACACACGACACGTAACACATAGCAACGATTATCAATCTTAGATGTAACTTATATTGTCTACTGGTGCGACATTGCGATTATCCTTGTATCTTAGATGTAACTTATATTGTCTACTGGTGCGACATTGCGATTATCCTTGTAAATTGTCGATGTCGTAAATTGTTGAGTACCATGCGTCATTTTGATTGCTCAGTGTCGACCTCAAAGAACGACAGAAGAGATTTATCATTTAGTTTGTGTGATTTACTGTTTACTTATCTATAAAGATTATATCTGATTTTTTGGTTCAAACCTGATTTCATGATAAACGAATTCCGTAGTATAATGCTTATTAAATATAAATATAATTAACATATAAAGATAGATATCATTTAGTTTGTGTGATTTACTGTTTACTTATCTATGAAGATTTTATTTGATATTTAAATTACTTGGAAATCAAATAGACGACTGTCTATAGAATAGTTTATTTGAACATGTTTTTAAACGCAAGTAGTGTTCTTTTGTTCTTTTTTATGTCATATTGTGTAATTTTCGAGACAAAAAGTATGAACATGTTCCATTTAAGCGAATTAAACAATCTCTGAATTGGACAATAAGGACACTAGTCTTGTAAGCCCAATCTTAGACGAGGGAACTTAATGCGTCATCCTTTAGAAAGAAAAGTTGACGAACCAGAGATTTTTTGTCAACTTCAGATATACGATGATTTATTAAATTATTTTAAAGCACGGAAGAACTGCAGCTTCAAACAGTATCTTTCTTAACTCTGCATATAAGATAAAATATGTTAATATACATGCACTTTTTATTTGACCTTGTAACGTTATTATCATCAAATATATTTTGGTTCAATATTAATAAGAAAATGTATTTTATACATTTAAATATTGTTCCATGATTTATCCAAACATGCGTTTCAGTACTTTCAAAGTAAACAGCCAAAATATTTATTAAAAAACAACAACACGTAACTTCCGTGTAGACAATTTTGTAAATTAAAACATTCCCTGATTCGTTTACCACTCCAATATAACTAAATGACGGTGTTTCAGCCAGTAACACTCGCTGTGACGGCTCGCAGTGTTGCCGCGGATGTGGCCCGCAGGAGCAGTTCTACGGATGCTCGGACGTCACCATACTGGCCGGAAATGGAGGCAGTGTACCGCAGGTTCGGATCATGATCAGTTGCAGTATTAATTCATATTAATCAAATACGTTCATTTTCAGATGATTTATATGTTTCAATACTCTCAATGTTTGGAAAATGTTTATCCCAGACGTTTTAGAAAGGTTTTCTGGTTTATTACTTTTGTTACTACTATTAAAATACATCTGAGGCAAAAAAATGCATACATATATCTACAACGAAACCTGCCTTCGATATCGCTCAGGCAGGAATTTCATGTTCCTCGTTGCATGACATGCAAGTGTAGATATTTCCTCTAATTAATTCGCAGGCCCCGCCCTCACAAAACCAGGGCGCAAAACCACAACCGCTTCCTTCCAGCCAAGGTTCGGTCTTCCCAGACTCCTTCATACCGTCCTATTCCGGTAGCGGTCAAGTGGCGCCGCCGGAAACTCTCGGCGTCGGCTCGACCGCCGGCAAATGCGCGGCCACCAAGGAATATCGGCTTGTAAACAACGGTGCCGACGCGTGGTGTGTTACCAACTGTCGGCTCTTCAATAATTGTCCCAAAGAGAGATGTACCGACGAATGCCGACAGTCTCTGAGTGAGTGCAAAGCAAAACCATTCTACGTGTCGAGATTCGGGGCGCCCGAGTTGGCCAATGTTTGGTGCAGGCAGCAGTGCACGCAGAGTATTTGCCCGCTAGAGTTCTGTGAAAAGTCATGCCTAATGTAGTAGTCACATGCAATGCTATTATTTTACATTTGATGGTTTTCGTGTTATTAAACATTTGAATTATTCACTTGTCAGAAGATTTATGCAGTTACGTTTTTTCACTTATGCTTTACGTGCAATTGTATTCGCATTTTAAGTAAATGTACTATAAAATTAGACACGGGTTTTGCTTTCAATCGCCTTGTTGAATAATTTTGTCCTATTGGATATTTATAAACCGTACATAGATACAGCTTTCAGTCTGAAAATACGAAAGTAATCTACGATTCGTAGCTTGATTACTCAAAATACACCATCGTTTGAAAACAGTTATTGGAAACTTTCACAGAAACACAAAATTCGATATATTTCGAATACATGAAAGCAAGTATATCTTACGAAAATGGTAAGCTACCTTCCTACAAACAGCATATGAAAGATGGCGGATATATTTATATTATATACACATTACCAAAAGTGTCACAGCACCTTTCCGTGTCCAATTGTCATTGTCACATTAAGTATGTATATAAGAGATGGTTAACGACGAAAGTATAATTTGCATCTGAAGCATTTACCGCCAAGTCAGCAAAACGCGCCGACCCCATCTGGACAACTGATTTACAACTATCTGGAATGGCACAGGCACGAGATAAATCTCAAACTGACCTTCACATTTACCAAGTCCTTCAGTTTAAATCTGATTTTCATAAGACTTTGTATGCAAATAATTGTTTTTTACTTAGAACTGAAAGAACGGCTTTACAAACAGGTCTTGTAAAATATGGAAGCGCATTGGATAATAGGCATTTGCCAGCGATGGTGTGTCGTTTGTGAGTCGTTTTTGTTCATCAGAAGGAATGAACACAACCACGATATTAATTTCGCGTCTTCTTTACGCGGGCACATGGAAACGGGAAATGCGTGCTTGTTTTCATATCGGCCCAGAAAATTGGTCTTCAGCAATGTGCGAAAAGCAGTTTTTAGACAGAACCATTTTCGCATGATATCTATGAACAGTGAGCAAACACGTACCTTAACTGCTTTGGTAACATTGTTATTAAGGTAAGCTGGAAAGGCATTGCAGGTGTCGGTGATTACTGTATATGTGTGCGGAACCGATCGACATCTAATCCCTTCCGATATTTTTATTGCATATCGTGGGACATTTTTTTTTATCTGAGCTTCATTATCTACTGGCTTTTGCTCAGAGCCTTTAATACGCAATTGGTAATATTAGTGGAACTTACGCTAAGTCATGAAAATTATAATGTACTGAAAATGATATTCACTAGTTGTCCACTCAGTAAACACTTACCATATATATATATAAATATATATACTATAATGTCCGTGATCCCAAAATCAGGTGATTCAACGTATTGTAACAAAGGTCGTATTGTAACAAAGGTCGTATGGCGATCTCAATCAACTACAACACCATTCAAAGCATTTGTTTCAAAATGTATTCATTAATCAAAATACAAAATAAAACATGTAACAAATGACAAACTTTTGGCATGACTTTTAAGCACATATTGATTGCTGTAGCACTATTATGACTCAAAACATCTGCACTGCCCAATCGTCAATATACACTCCGTGATTGTGTTCCCTCTATAAATTCAAAAAATGTACATGCATACAAAAGGCTACTAGACAATGTTCTGTCCAATGCAAAAAAAATCGTCACAATCGTGACAATCAATATCCCCGTAAAGATTATGTTCTGATCCTGGCAAACTTTTAAGTAAAAAAAAAACGTTAACTATGTACCCTATGTTATAAACGCTGTCATTACAATTCTTCCTAAATTCTTGCTTCATTTGTTGTAAGCTATACTTTGATTTATCATATGGTAATAGAAAGTATTTTAGCTATTAGAATGTACAAGTAATATGCAACATGTAATAGAAAAATACAAATAATATAAAATACTATAAACTGCAAGGTAACCTTTGAATGTGTGTTGCACACTAACTTTGAATACTTATTAGAAGCAACAGTGACTCTCAAGGAAAAACATTCACAAATAATGTTGAAAACTTAATCTGAAATTTAACTTAGCCACAAGGCAAGTAAAAAATATCAAACATAGTATGTGTGCATGAATATTTACAGACCAGTCTGAACTTAACGTCTGATATTCATTTTTTAATCACGGTGTGTAATTCAGCTACAGAATGCATAGACAAGCAAATAAAAAAACGTCCCTGCATATTGTTAAGCAAATAGAAAAATGCAACGGATAATTCAACCCCAGTACATTGGAACCTGACATGTAACAGATAATTCAACACCAGTACATTGGAACGTGACATCCAATACTCTGTTCAAGCTAAACTAAAATACATCGATTGCTTCTAACTACTAGAACTGGAGCTGTTGCCAATGGTTTCATGTGGAAAAGTTTCTGAAACACAGCCTATATACAATTCTATTAACCACTGGCGAATCACTTGCAATCTTATACTTGTACCTGTACAGTAACTTGTGTGAAGTTAGTTACAGTGAGGAGATATCTTGGTGTCTTATATGTCTATCTACATGAGAAATGACCATAAACATAGTCAAACAAGAAACTGATTCAATAAACTCACATGCCCCAAATTAAAGCCTTTCAAGTCTTGAATCATGGGCCCATTATAGGCCTTTCAATTATGGCAGATCATTCGACATTGTGACAATGTGATGATAAAATGTAATTAACCCTTTCAGTGCGGGAACCGAATTTTAAAGGCCTTTGCAAACAGTTTGGATCCAGATGAGACGCCACAGAACGTGGCGTCTCATCTGGATCCAAACTGTTTGCTATTCTGATAGTATTCTTTGAAAAAAAATGAAGAAAATGCTTATTTTACAAATTCAGCAGACGACATTTTAGCAGAAGACAAATTACCCAGCATGCAAAGGGTTAAGTTTTGAGCATGTACTACCTGAGGTAACATAACTGCTGATACAGAAAAGTTAAAGTCTACCGTTACACACCATATACCAAGGTCATAAGTCTAGAACTAGGTATGTAACATGGATAGAGCATCCCGATACTCGGAGGTTACAAGATTATATTATAAGCTGTGTAACCCATGCCTGGTCTTGATAGACCAAAGTTTATTAAAAAATGACCAGAAGTCATCTGACAACATAATTTACATGAAATGTTATACATTCAGGCGGTGAGACAATGCAGCACCGCTGGATGTGAGACTATGAGATGATATGAGATCATGTGAGGTGAGCTGCATCCACCATGTCTAGCTGCTCCTGTATCTCAGTGTAGAGTCTCTGGAGGGTCTTCAGGTTCTCACTGAACAGGGGCAGCAGCTCCCTTAGCAGGGCTCTCTTGTCAAGGCCCTGAAACACAGACAGAGGCTAGAAAACTTGTAACAACAAGTGAGTACCTAGACAAAATAGGAAAAGGTGGAGCCTATGCCTATATTCTGGTGAGGAGCTACCTTGTCCACTAATGAAATGACCAAACCTTACCTGACTTTGTAGCAGACAGTGTTACCCTTGACCAGTCTGGTGAGGAGCTACCTTGTTCACCTATGAGATGACCAAACCTTACCTGACTTTGTAGCGGACAGTGTTACCCCTGACCAGTCTGGTGAGGAGCTTCCTTGTCCACCTATGAGATGACCAAACCTTACCTGACTTTGTAGCAGACAGTGTTACCCCTGACCAGTCTGGTGAGGAGCTACCTTGTTCACCTATGAGATGACCAAACCTTACCTGACTTTGTAGCAGACAGTGTTACCCCTGACCAGTCTGGTGAGGAGCTACCTTGTTCACCTATAAGATGACCAAACCTTACCTGACTTTGTAGCAGACAGTGTTACCCCTGACCAGTCTGGTAAAGAGCTACCTTGTCCACTAATGAGATGACCAAACCTTACCTGACTTTGTTGCAGACAGTGTTACCCCTGACCAGTCTGGTGAGGAGCTACCTTGTCCACCTATGAGATGACCAAACCTTACCTGACTTTGTAGCAGACAGTGTTACCCCTGACCAGTCTGGTGAGGAGCTACCTTGTCCACCTATGAGATGACCAAATCTTACATGACTTTGTAGCAGACAGTGTTACCGCTGACCAGTCTGGTGAGGAGCTACCTTGTCCACTAATGAGATGACCAAACCTCACCTGACTTTGTAGCAGACAGTGTTACCCCTGACCAGTCTGGTGAGGAGCTACCTTGTCCACTTATGAGATGATGAAACCTTTCCTGACTTTGTAGCAGACAGTGTTACCCCAGACCAGTCTGGTGAGGAGCTACCTTGTCCACCTATGAGATGATGAAACCTTACCTGAATTTGTAGCAGACAGTGTTACCCCAGACCAGTCTGGTGAGGAGCTACCTTGTCCACCTATGAGATGACCAAACCTTACATGACTTTGATGCAGACGGTGTTACCCCTGACCAGTCTGGTGAGGAGCTACTTTGTTCACCTATGAGATGACCAAACCTTACCTGACTTTGTAGCAGACAGTGTACCCCTGACCAGTCTGGTGAGGAGCTACCTTGTCCACTAATGAGATGACCAAACCTTACCTGACTTTGTAGCAGACAGTGTTACCCCAGACCAGTCTGGTGAGGAGCTATCTTGTCCACTAATGAGATGATGAAACCTTACCTGACTTTGTAGCAGACAGTGTTATCCCTACCCAGTCTGGTGAGGAGCTACCTTGTTCACCTATGAGATGATGAAACCTTACCTGACTTTGTAGCAGACAGTGTTACCCCAGACCAGTCTGGTGAGGAGCTACCTTGTTCACCTATGAGATGATGAAACCTTACATGACTTTGTAGCAGACAGTGTTACCCCTACCCAGTCTGGTGAGGAGCTACCTTGTTCACCTATGAGATGATGAAACCTTACCTGACTTTGTAGCAGACAGTGTTACCCCAGACCAGTCTGGTGAGGAGCTACCTTGTTCACCTATGAGATGATGAAACCTTACATGACTTTGTAGCAGACAGTGTTACCCCAGACCAGTCTGGTCTGGAGCTAGGCTGGCCCAATATGGCATAAGATCATTTTGATATGATATGGCTCATTAACCCAAGGAAAAAAATTACGGTAATTGCACATTCAGATAATACGATTTAGATGATAATGATAAGCAAATTATTTTTTTTAGGCATTGCGATTTAAGAGAATACGAATATTTTTAATGTATTTATATATATATAAGGAAAATAAGAAACTCCTAGGGCGGGCCAATTTTGACCTAAGATGCAGGATTTGAACAAATTTGGCCAAGGATTACCATGACATGCTAAACACCAAATATCAACCTCATTACCCTAGGGGTTCATGCGAAGATTTTATAAGTTATTTACTATATAAGTCTACATAAATCTTGTGACAGAGGGCATATCTAGTTTTGACCCCAGGGCATGATTTTAACAAACTTGGTAGAGCACCACTATATATTGCTAAATGCCAAATAAATCTCTCGTCTTTGTGCTTCCACAGAAGATTAAAAAAAGTTTTTAATATATTCATTTAAGGAAAACAAGTAATCCACAAGGTAGGGTCAATTTGACCACAAGGATTTTTTTAGCGAATTTCTTACTTAATAAATAATTAGTAGTACATTAATTTGAACAGATATTATACTTTTGTTTCAAAACCATTAAGGCTATATTAATTTTATTTTTTTAAGCAACATTTAAATCCATCTACAACCTGCTTTTTAATAACATTCATTCCTACTATGAACAACAATTTAACTTCAGTTAAATAACATAAAATATACAATTTCAAATTTCTTTTTAAATTACCAACTTCACTAGTAATTTTAATTTCAACTATCAGTAATCCCGTTCTTTTTAAAATGCATTTATTGTATATAACAAGTATTTCAATATAGGTTTACTGTATAACGATGTATTACTATAAAGGATTTGCTGTATTTGTGCACCCCAAATACAGATATCAAGGAGGATTTACAGCAGTTAGCTTTTAGTGATGACAGTTAGTCTTGCAGATATCAAGTCTGAAATACTTCTATCACTATAATCAATTGTACCAGTAACAGCAAATAGCAGACCAGATGGTGCTCTTTTTTAATTACATACCAATAAAATACGAGACAAGACTACATGACCAGCAGCGTGCGTTAATAAGTCTTATGCTATATGCCGCCAGTGTAACCCCAGAACAACATGAGCAGTCAGTGTTTACATGCTTCTGCTCATATTTCCACAGACATACCAGTATATTGCAGACATACCAGTATAGTGGATTCCCATGTATTAACGCTGCCTGTGTTAATGACCGGTCCAATGAGGTTGGTGCACACCTGACGTAGCCGAGTGTCAACACCTGAAATACAGAGTATTCTTCACTAGTAAAAAGAAAATATAAAACTACTGACCCTTGCGGTATCAGATAATGTTGTTATTTACTTCTAGTACATAAGTCTACCATTATCATGAGTGTGATTAATTTGACCTTAACTGCTTGATCTGAATAAACTAAGAAGAGAACAACTATATTGTGTTACACACCAAATATCAAACCTCTAACCGTTGTGATTTCAGAGAAGAAATTATTATTGAGGTTAATGGATATTTAATATACAGGTCATTTAAAAACAATTTGACCCCCAAGGTGTGGCTTGTTTTGACCCCAGGGCCACTATATGTCTACAGACAGACCAAATGCCTGTTTGATAGATAATAAATAATGTGTTTTCTTTGTAATCAGATAATATCCAGCAGTGGACATTAGCCATTTAAAAGTGAATTGACTCAGCATTATGACATTGAAACATTTGATCGTTATAGCGCCCTAAAAAACTGGTGGTCCATCAGTCCAATTAACTTTGTTCGTGGACAAATATTGGTTGCACTCGCTTCAAGGTCCACCACTAAACATAAAAAATTGTAATTTCCCGTCACCACTGTCATAATAAAACCCTAGCCTATCATACTTGTTTGAGACTCTTGCCCAAAGCAAGCCACTGCTTTCTCCTTACCTTCCTGGACTAGGTATCGGACGTATGTGTGCATCCAGAACTTGTACTCTGTGGGCGATTTAAGTGCCAGGCATGACATAACCTGAGACTCGAGGTGGTTCAGCGTGCACAACTGGCGTGAGTCTGGCGCACACTGGACCACACGTTGGCTGGGTGAAGGGCAAAAATGTTGTACATCAAGTAGAATGGAATTTATATTAGGCAAATTTTAATACTTCATCATGTATGCTTTGGCGGGTAAGCATTATATACTCCATATAAACACTGATTGTCTCTATGGCTTCTTAACTTACTGCAATAAAATATTTCATATAATATGTGCAGAAAAAAAACCATGATTAACGTAAAGACCAAATGCATATCATATGAAATTAATCTTGAAATTCAAAGTTAATTAGAATAGTTTCCCAGGCAGCAATGCATTTCTGGTAAGATCATTAGTACTCGGACAAATAGTTCCTATGAATTACATAATATGGTAAATCTAAATCAGCCAACTGAGACTGAGGTCATTCAGCATTAAAGTTTGTGTGTTCCATAACATAATAAGCTGTATACCCTGATGAAAGACTCAAAATGTCTGCTTATGAGACCACAAAACTTTCAGTGTAAACAGAATATTCATGTGCAAGGTGCTATGGAGATAAGCTGGGGACATATGGCAAGATATCCAGTTTTTGCACAATGTGGCGCAGATGTTCTCATACCTGTCCTGAGACTGAGGGAGATTGGAGAGGGTTCCGGAATGTTTGGAGCCTGGTTTGGGCCGTGTGTAGAAGTGGCTGGAGCTCTGAGCTACCTTGTCTGAACGGTCCTGGATCAGCAGCCTGTAAGCAGGGTAGAACTGGGGCATCAGCGGTATCAAGTTAGTGGTATGCAGAGGATATAGAGACCATCAACAGCATTTATACATTGATTCATTATCAAAAGAAATGCTTTCAAAACAAGACCTATATGCTGACGGAAAGCCAACCATTATGTGAAAGATAGAGAATACTAGGTTAGTTTTGAATACAGGTATGTAAAGTTAAAAACTTGCCAGGTATTCTATTTATCCAATTTTCACATTTATCTGTTCTTGTTTAGAAAGAAATGGCCTAAATCAATAACATAATAAATATAACAACAAGAAAACACTATAATAAACATGTTTTTACAGATGAATACATTGTAATTAATCATAGGATTTGTTATTTCTGAAATGCGGGTATGCTGATAGAATATAAAAAGATTTGCAACAAATTGTATGCTTAATCACTGACATACATATCATCATGACAAAGCTTAAAATGCAGGTCACAATAATTATTGTATGCCATTAATTGCATGGTAAATTAAGTGATATAAACATAAAGCAATCGTTACAATGCACATAATTGACATCAAAATCATCATAAAATGATTCCTATAACTTCATGTATTGACGAGTATTTTTTTTTACTTTAAGAACATTTGCCATTTTTAAAAGGCAATTATGCAATATATTCAACATTACTACACTGACAAATGACGGCATAAGGCTTGTGTGTATTGTTTATGAGTGATCTTCTGGGAAAACTGGGCTAAATGCATGCGTATAAAGTATTGCCCCAGATTGACATGTGCAGGCCGCTCATATCCTACCAAGTTCCGTATTCCACAGAGAAGGTGAAGGCCTTGTGGTTGGACAGCACTATGACTGGTGTTCCGTCGGCAGCCAGGTACGCCTTACTCAGTGTCTCTGATCCTGTGTATAGTAACTAGAGCTTGTCACATGTTGAATTATGCAGCAAGACATGAATTATGCTTGTACCAGAAGTTACAAATACTCCGACACCCATGTATTTATATGTAGCAAGTAGTAACAATCATGTTATATAATCACTTTGAAGTAAAAGGGCATAGTTACACAATTTTGAACAAAGATTTCAAACTTTGCACAGGGATAACTTCATTTATCAAGATTGCATGCAAGTTTGACTGATGTAACTTGAATAGTGTACAAGTTTTTGTCAACTAAGATATAAACAGATGTCTGAGGTAAATTCGGTGTAATCCCCACTTCCCCTCTACTTTTATGTTGGGTCATGAACTCAGCTATGTCTGATGCTGCTAAGCCACTCTTTCATCCAGTCTCATAAAGAAAAAAGTTCATAGTTGTATAAACACAGATCTTTTTATTTTTAAATATTTCATCTATGATCTACAACAAGAATATTTCATCTATGATCTACAACAAGAATATTTCATCTATGATCTACAACAAGAATATTTCATCTATGATCTACAACAAGAATATTTCATCTATGATCTACAACAAGAATATTTCATCTATGATCTACAACAAGAATATTTCATCTATGATCTACAACAAGAATATTTCATCTATGATCTACAACAAGAATATTTCATCTATGATCTACAACAAGAATATTTCATCTATGATCTACAACAAGAATATTTCATCTATGATCTACAACAAGAATATTTCATCTATGATCTACAACAAGAATATTTCATCTATGATCTACAACAAGAATATTTCATCTATGATCTACAACAAGAATATTTCCAAGCAAAATAAGTCCCCTACCGGTGAAACTCCACCATTTGCAGATTTTTTTTGATTTTTTAAATTTATATTTTTGCCATAGCAACTAGAATTCTTGAGGTAGGAACAAAATGAAATGACGTGTGTAATGTCCATATTGCCATCTGTCCATATTTCAAGGTTCATGAAAAAATATGAAGAATTTAAAGTTATGGCAGGATCCAGAAAAGTGTGACAGACAGACTGACTGACAGACTTACTGACTGACAGACAGAGCGCAAACCGGTAGGGGACAATTAGCATGGGTGCAACCAAAGCCACTGGTAACTTGCAGTTTCCAGTTACGATATGGCAACAAGCCCAAGCCTCACCCTTGATGATCCCTGAGAGTTGTTCATTCTTCACAACACACTGCTTCTTCTTCAAGTTCCACACATAGACACTTCCTGTGCACGAGACAGCCAGGATGAATTGACCTAGCACATCCAAGATGGCCACCTTGGAAGGTAGAATTATACTCGGCAGCACTCGCTGACCAATGTCGTTGAATACCGACAGTGAGCAGTCTGTACAGGCCACAATGGTTATAAACCTGAAAATTAGCATAGTTGAAAGTTTTGGTAATCAAATTATCAATTTTATTATCAATTTTTATTATAATGGAGTACAAGCATAGTTTGTTTGATAATTTTTACTGTAAATTTACATTTAATTGGCGAACAATCATTATTGTGATTTACAAAATGTTTAAACATATAGGCAAAACAAGCTTAAATGTAAATCTAATGGTTAAATGATACAACTAAGACACTATTTCTATGATGAACTCAGCTATTTGCATACATTTGGAAGCCAACAAACCTTATCCTTGGCACTTCAAGACTTCAGCACAGAAAATGCACTTTTTTACAAACAGTGACAGACTCAATAAAAGCTAAAAAACATGCTTCAGATATCTATATGCTGAAGAAACCATGATTAGATAACTTATTGAGTAATGGTCTCTTGAATATGATATGATATTCAGCAGTGGTGAATAGTATGTACCTCAGCTAGCGCTTTTTTCTAAAGGTTTCATTTTTATAAATTAGTGAGCAACAAGCAATCAAAAAAGTATTACCTGGACCCTGCAGCTGCTATGATTGGGGCAGACATCACCGTCTGCCAGAGGGTATTACCTCCCCTGCTGACCTTGACCTTGTTCAAGGTCACACCTCCGGATGGAATGGAATTGTCCACATCAATGGCAAGGTCGCCATCACCAGGACCCCTTAACACCTGAATCAAAATCATATGGGCTATGCTGTTTGCAAAGGGGTTTTAGTTGCATGTGCGTGAAGTGTCGTCCCAAATGAGCCTGTGCAGTCTAGTAAAGGCAGAAAAAGCCGTCCCTAATCTAGGACAACACTTTTCGCACATGCATTAACCCTTTGCATGCTGGGAAATTTGTAGTCTGCTAAAATGTTGTCTGCTAAATTTCTAAAATTAGCATTTTCTTCGATTTTTTTCCAAGAATACTATCAGAATAACAAACAGTTTGGATCCTGATGAGACGCCACGTTTTGTGGTGTCTCATCTGGATCCAAACTGTTTGCACAGGCCTTCAAAATTCGAGTCCCACACTGAAAGAGTTGCCTCATATTTATTAAAGATATGATTGGCATTAAGACTCAACCTAAATGTTAACATGGAAATGAGATTAACATTTAAATTCAGAGATTTGAATACTCTATAATTAAGTATCCATATTTTTGTCCGTACCTGTTGTTTTCAATAAGTGATTACTTGTAGTAAAGCTGCCAACAGAGCTCACTTTCCATACCATAACTACTGAATTAGCACATAATTACCACGACAGAGAAGTTGTTGACCACAGCTGGTGCTGGCAGGATGAGGTCATGTGACACATGAACGTGGCGGACTGGTTCCCTGTGCTCCGGAACATGTGATGTCTACATCAGATCAGATTATGATGAACACATTATAATATACTGTTACTGTGCACATCGCAAATATTTAATAAAGTTGTCTAGATTATCTAGACTATCACAATTGTTATAATGATTGTTCATTTTGGGTTGATTAAAAACTGTTTTGGATTATGTATATTGTTCGGTAATTACTGTTTGAATCTTATAGCCAAAAGAGCATGTGTTTGATAACAACTGATAGATTGACTAGACAAAGAACCAAGAGGCCAATGGCATTCAAACATAAAATCAGGTCATCAGGCCCCTGTAAGGTTTACAAGCCATTAAGTATTATGTCACATAGTGATTTACAAACAATTATTGGAACATAAGGTAAATGTTTTGTACAATGTCCTGATGACTAATACCCTTATCATACCCTATAAGTACTAGTACTTTGGATTATTTAGCTGTTTTCAACACTTTTTCACTCATATCACAGCCGTCTGTTAACTTAGTACATGTACCAGTAACAGAAATGCCCTCTTTGAACAAGAGATGGGGGAAGAAAGGCTGTAGAAATGATGTCATGACCAGTCATGCGGCTTTGCCAGGTTTTGAACACATGATCCTGAGATTTAAAGAGAAGCAATTTACCAATATGAGCTTGCCAACCGGTATAGCGCCTCAATATGAGCTTGCCAACCGGTATAGCGCCTCAATATGAGCTTGCCAACCGGTATAGCGCCTCAATATGAGCTTGCCAACCGGTATAGCACCTCAATTGAGCTTGCCAACCGGTATAGCGCATCAATATGCACAGAAGGAGCACACACATGTGAGCCCTTTCCCACTTAACCCTTTGCATGCTGGGAACTTTGTCGTCTGCTAAAATGTTGTCTGCAGAATTTCTAAAAATTAGCATTTTCTTCTATTTTTTTCAAAGAATACTATCAGAATAGCAAACAGTTTGGATCCTGATGAGACGCCACGTTCTGTGGCGTCTCATCTGGATCCAAACTGTTTGCAAAGTCCTTTTAAATTCGGTTCCCGCACTGAAAGGGTTAAAGTCAAAGTGAACATGGCTTTAATGCATTTTGTAAGAAAGGTCTTAAATTTAATTAGATTTTCTATGAGACTACAAACGTATCCAAATGTATATAGAAGCAGTATTGGGTTAAGCCCATTTAAACAACGCCCATACTCACGCCTTGTGTGCCAGGCCCTGGAGGTGTGGAGGGTATGGTGTGTTGGTGTCGGGCGCGGTCCTTGTCAACCAGTCTAGGGCGGCCACGCTTCCTGGGCTGCTCATCCTTGTCATGTTTTCTCTTTGAGGACAGGGATTTCCTGGCATGTACAGGCAAGAATTAATTCAGTTTAACTTATAATAATTAATCTAATCCAGCTGGTATGTTAACATCGTCTACTAAGTTTAATCCAGACAGCACAAGTAATCTTAATGAAAACTAATATTGCATATAAGACTATATCGTTAAGAAAAATAATTATATTACCATGTAATAAAAACAAGAGCATCACATAACGGGTGCCAAGCTCGGCTGCAGGTGCAGTTTTGAATAATTGAAAGCTTGTCAGATTTTTTTTTCAAGAGGTCATATTGACCTTGACCTTTGACCTAGTGACCCAAAAATGGGTGTGGCATGTAGAACTCATCAAGGTGCAGCTACATATGAAGTTTCAAAGTTGTAGATTGAAGCACTTTGATTTTAGAGCCAATGTTCAAAACCTTAACAAAATGTTAAGGTTGTAGCACGACGCGGATGGCGAGCAGGCTATGACAATACCTCGGGTTTTCTCCAAAAACAGCAGAGCCAAAAAATTGTGTTCAGCAGCTATTTATTTAACATATACAAGTGGTTATTTGGTTAACTTTTTAATAAAAATGTGTCCATTCAGTACCATCTTAGTAATTCCTTCTTTGGTATACACTGAAAATAAGCCAAAGCTAGATACTGAATTGCACAACACAAAATACATGTGTTTCATAACATATTCCTATCAGGTTATTCAGGTATGAAACTGTCCAACTCACTTTTCGCTTGGGCTCGGCAGAGGTTTGGAAGTGTCAGACACTTTTGGGGACTGGCTAACCTTGGGGGACTCCTTGTCAAGGGCAGCAAGAGGCTGGTAACAAAATATTGATATTAGCTGCATTCTGAGACAAAGCTGGTTTAATAAATGTGTGTAAAGTGTTTCCAATGTTAGCCTGTGCAGGGACAACACTTTAATCTGAATTATATTTTTGTCAAAAAGAATCTTCCTTTTAAAAAACACACACGATACAATTGGAAAGTGTCCTCCATAAAAAGCCTGAGCACATTGCACAGGCTTATACAGGACGACACTTTATGCACGCACATGCATTAGACCTCTTTTTCACACAGGGAGGCTCATGTAAATTGGGAACAAACAGGAATGAGAATAGTGTGAACTAGAAAGTTAGTTACAAGTGCACCATTCATAATTATGTGATTAATAATAAACAACTGTAAAAATGACATGTTGATGGCCCCGATACTACAATATATCAGTATTTTTGGAACAAGTATTGGTTACAGCAGTGGTATAGAAAAATACATGATGATAACCCTGCAATCGTAATAGATGAACCTTGCTTTTTCATATTCCAATTTTTACACAGAGAAGCCTGTCACTTTAACCTTGCTCTTATTAAATATCCAAAGTTGGGCTGGTTGAGCCAAATAGCTTAAAGCTGATATAAATTCCAGAACACTGAGCAACTCACCAGCACAACGGCATCAAATGTCTTCTCCCCTGCAAGTGGAGACATGAGGTTGGTGGGGGGCGGAAGGTTGGACTTGGGCGTGCTTTCAAGGTTGGGCAGGCGCATGGGGGAGCCTGTGGGCTGGGGGGAGAGGAGCCCACCCTGCGTCACTTTGTCCTGCCTCTCCACCTGGATAGAGCTGCCACCCTTGGAGCTCTGGAACTGAATCTCATCTGAGCCTGTGAACGGGGCTGGAGCACCTCTGTGGGACACAAGAGCTTTGTCACAAACAGACTTACATCCAGCACTACTTTGTCAGATATGAGTTAGGGCAAATCACTGGGATATAAGTGGACTACTGTACTGAACAAAGTATATTACACAAACATCTACAATTCATGGTGATGATATTTAAAAGGTTTTTTTTACTGATGAGAAATTTGAAAGTAGTTTGCTTCAAAATCTCATGATACTTTAAGCAGACAGACCCAGAGGCTTGACAAAGTGTCCGCTATACACTCAATTTATTCTCATTTAAACAAGAACGTTGTCACACAAAAGTTGTAGCCTAGAGAACATTGATATCTTTGCTTTTGTATACAAGTTTTGCAGCACCTTATCTCAGTAAATCCATACATTAATCATATGCTGTTTTTACAAGTTGACAAATCAAGTAAAGATTAAGGAGAATATATTTAAGAAGCTTTTTCTTAAAGAAAAAGGTGTCAGTTAGATACGATTTGATTTAAATTATCAGTGGTCAATGTCTAACAATTTGGCCCAGATTAATAGGAAGTGAAGACATCAAACCCAGACATTACATACATGTATTCAGTTTGTTTGTTTTTCTTCCAAAATTCACATTTTGCAAATTAAAGAATGCAAGAATACTACTACGAGTTGAAACGGCAGGAAATGTGAACCCCGCATATTAAAGTGATTAAATAGTATTGAAACATGTACAAACCACAACAGGCAGGAATATAGGAGTGATTCAATGGTATTGAAACATATACAAACCCACCATCTGGTTCCACAGGCAGGAATATAGGAGTGATTCAATAGTATTTAAACATGTACAAACCCAACATCTAGTTCCACAGGCAGGAATATAGGAGTGATTCAATAGTATTGAAACATGTACAAACCCAACATCTGGTTCCACAGGCAGGAATATAGGAGTGATTCAATAGTATTGAAACATGTACAAACCCAACATCTGGTTCCACAGGCAGGAATAAAGGAGTGATTCAATAGTATTGAAGCATGTACAAACCCAACATCTGGTTACACACGCAGGAATATAGGAGTGATTCAATAGTATTGAAACATGTACAAACCCAACATCTGGTTCCAGACGCAGGAATATAGGAGTGATTCAATAGTATTGAAATATGTACAAACCCAACATCTGGTTCCACACGCAGGAATATAGGAGTGATTCAATAGTATTGAAACATGTACAAACCCAACATCTGGTTACACACGCAGGAATATAGGAGTGATTCAATAGTATTGAAACATGTACAAACCCAACATCTGGTTACACACGCAGGAATATAGGAGTGATTCAATAGTTGAAACCTGTACAAACCCAACATCTGGTTACACACGCAGGAATATAGGAGTGATTCAATAGTATTTAAACATGTACAAACCCAACATCTGGTTCCACAGGCAGGAATATAGGAGACTAGGAGTGATTCAATAGTATTGAAACATGTACAAACCCAACATCTGGTTCCACAGGCAGGAATATAGGAGTGATTCTTCTCCTGCCATCAGGGGTCTTTGTCTCAATCTGTTTATCTGTCGGCTGTTGTCACAGGTATAGAGAATAATATGTGAATATTGGATAAAGGTCTTAATAGAGAATATATATTAGTATTGAACATGGGCTGAAAAAGTGTTGATTAAAGGCCATAATACTGATTACTATATCAGTGTTGAACTCATGCCGAAATATAGAATACTCAAATGTCACTCAGTCATGCTTGAAATAACCATAATGTAAGTATGAAAGGGCGATATTTAAAAAAACAACAACATGGTACTAGAGTTATGGCTCCCAAAAAACTTTCATTTCCTACATAAAATATGCCTACCTAATAAGTTTCAGTTTGTTACCTCTTACAGTTTTCAAGTTAAGTTCTGCACAAAGTTTCAACATAGAAATATACAAATTGCAATAACTAACAAATATAAAAGCAAGTGTTTTAGTTCTTTAACATGGCAGATTAGCACAATCACTGCATATCCCTTCTATCAACCTATAAAGACATTTTAGTCAATAACCACAATGAGATATACCTACCTATTCTGTTTATAGTTCTCAACTCCTTGAGTTTTTAAGATATGCTGCTGACAAAATTTTAAAACAAACATAAACATTTGGTATGATCTTATAGAATGTAAAAGGATGATATAAATCGACTGACATTCATGAAGGAATTTTTCTTACCATTTTGGGAAAAGGAGTCTGATCAATTTGGGATTTTTTAAATCGATAAAATGGCAAATTTGTTTGTTTTTTTTCAAACAAGAGGGCCTGAAAAGCCCAAAGTCGCTCACATGAGATAACAAGATATTATTGGGACAAATCTTCTGACCAAGTTTCACAAAGATCGGAAAATAAATGTGGCCTCTAGAGTGTTAACAAGGCTTTACTATAGCCATATAAGGAAAATGCCCCGCCCCCTGGCAGCCATGTTTTTCAACCAACCGGCATCATTTTTAAACTCGTCCAAGATATTATCGGGATGGATCTTCTGACCAAGTTTCATGAAGATCGGACAGTAAATGTGGCCTCTAGAGTGTTAAGGCCTAACAAACAAATATATTTGTTTCCACTGACATGGCCTAAAAAATTAGGGTAGGTAGGTAGGCAAATAATTTTATTTTTAAAAATAATTTTTTTTGTACAATAAATTTGATGATGTATGTAATGCTATATGGCTTTATTTAAATGCTTTAATGAAATAAAAACTTGCTGCTCATTAATTTTGCATTTGTTGCTTTCCTTATTTCCGAGTTTAATGTTGACTTCCTGCAACGGCTTTAATAGTCCATTTTATGACCAATAAAAGGCATAACTAAAGTCGCAGTAAGCTTGACCCTCAGTGTCTATAGGGATTCAGTGTTGTTATACTTTCTGTTCCTTTGGGATCATGGAGTATATACTATATTATTTATAATTTATAATATATTAAATAGCCCAAAAGCCATGTTAGGGGGACGCGAGTGGTGTTGCATGTAACATTATCACCATGAACAGACCCAATTAAACTGGGTGTGCTATTATATTTCTTGGATGCAGTTTATGCTTCCAAAGGACCACATTTTCAGATTATATTATGTACTGGTGGCGTTGGGTCAATTAACCAGGGCTAGCGCTGTCCCAAAATTTCTTTGAGCCAACCAGGTTTTTGTTTTTCGATGCGCGAAAACTGGTTTTGAAAAAATTATAAAAACATTTACTATCAACTTGTTTATATTTTCTTTTAATGACAACAAGGGCATATCACATATCATAATGTAACATACATTTTTCAATATAGAAATAATTAGTATGATACTTGTCAAAGTACAAACATAAGTTATTTTATAGATGTACATTAAATAGGGGTGTCGATTGTTCCAAATTTGAAATCCTGAAAATTAGGCCGGGGGTCTTGGAACCGCAACCGCAGGAATCCAACAGGAATACAGGGCAGATCCCCTACCCCATCCAGAGCCCTTACTAATTGTTCTTTTTTATAGTATTTCCAATTGTATTTTCAGGTGAATACAATTTAAAATATTATAAACCACACCGTCCGTATCACCGCATGTGCATTCGTCATTCTATTTCTTCTATAAAGAACTTCGAAAATAAATTATAATCAACGAAAAATATTGTATCCGCAAACGACAGTCCGAAAAATTGTACGCGTTTGCCACATTAAATAAAATGTGCATATCGTTTGACTGCAGACATTGCAAGACCTAGCAAATATACAATTTGGTTGACATATTGCTTTACAATAGCTTTTTTTGTGGGTAAAAAACTACTTAATTATCACCTTTTAATTTCAAACGATAATCGGCAAAAAGGTGTAACATCGTCGAAATAGAACTAATTATTTAATTATCATCCTTTAATTCAGATCGATAGTCGGGAGAAAGATGTTAAGTAATCAGCTTAGAAATAATTTATTTATTGGTACGCTTCTTTTGATTTGTTAATCTTTAAATATGACGTTTGCCATCGGCCGCTATATTGTTGGCGGACGACAAGATCAACTGACTATGTATTCTAAGTGTACAGTGTCTGCGCATGAATGACCCAATATTATGTGTGAGCAAACTTATTGCTGATTGGCCAGCTACCATGTGCGCTTCAATAACAATAAAAATGATATGCGGATACCGTAGACAAGTTTATTGAGCGTCGCCGAAAAATACGCGGTCCGATGTTTTTCGAATTTTGAGCTAAAAAAAGATTAGGACCGGCGGCCAAAAAATAGGTAGGGTCGGGCCACCGGAAACAAACAATTATTTTTGTTACGCCTAACAAGATTTTACTATAGCCATATAAGGAAAAATGCCCCCACCCCCCCCTGGAAGCTATTTTTTTCAAGCAAACATAATTATTTTCAAACTCATCCAAGATATCATTGGGACAAATCATCTGAGCAAGTTTCATGAAGATTGGACAATAAATGTGGCCTCTAGTGTTAACAAGGTTTTACTATAGCCATATAAGGAAAAATGCCCCGCCCCTGGTGGCCATGTCTTTAAAGCAACCAAAACCATTTCCAAACTCATCCAAGATATCATTGGGACAAATCTTCTGACCAAGGTTCATGATAATCAGAAAATAAATGTGACTTCTAGAGTGTTAACAAGGTTTTACTATAGCCATATAAGGAAAATAGCCCCGGCCCCGTGGTGGCCATGTTTTTCAACCAACCGGCATCATTTTTGAACTCGTCCAAGATATTATTGGTATAGATCTTCTGACCAAGTTTCATGAAGATCATACTATAAATGTGGCCTCTAGAGTGCTAACAAGATTTTACTATAGCCTTATATTGCCATTTAAGGAAAAATGCCCCGCCCCTTGGCGGCCATGTTATTCAAGCAAACGTAACCATTTTCGAACTCATCCAAGATATCATTAAGACAAATCTTCTGACCATGTTTCATCAAGATTGGACAATTGGCCTCTAGAGAGTTAAGGTTTTACTATAGCCATATAAGGAAAAATGCCCTGCCCCCTGGCGGCCATGTTTTTCAACCAACCAGCATCATTTTCAAACTCGTCCAAGATATTATTGGGATGGATCTTCTGACCAAGTTTCATGAAGGACAATAAATGTGGCCTCTAGAGTGTTAGCAAGATTTTACTATAGCCATATAAGGAAAAATGCCTCGCCCCTTGGCAGCCATGTTTTTCAAGCAAAGGTTACCATTTTTGAACTCGTCCAAGACATCAGTGGGACAAATCTTCTTAGCAAGTTTCAGGAAGATTGGAAAATAAATGTGGTCTCTAGAGTGTTAACAAGGTTTTACTATAGCCATTTAAGGAAAAATGCCCCGCCCCCTGGCGGCCATGTTTTTCAACCAACCGGCATCATTTTCGAACACATCCAAGATATTATTGGGATGAATCTTCTGACCAAGTTTCATGAAGATAGGACAATAAATGTGGCCTCTAGAGTGTTAACAAGGTTTTACTATAGCCATATATATAGCTATATAAGGAAAAATGCCCTACCCCTTGCAGCCATGTTTTTCAAGCAAAGGTTACCATTTTTGAACTCATCCAAGATATTAGTGGCACAAATCTTCTGAGCAAATTTCATGAAGATCGGAAAATAAATGTGGCCTCTAGAGTGTTAACAAGGTTTTACTATAGCCATATAAGGGAAAATGCCCCGCCCCCCTGGCGGCCATCTTTTTCAACCAACTGGCATCATTTTCGAACTCGTCCAAGATATTATTGGGATGAATCTTCTGACCAAGTTTTATGAAGAACAGACAATAAATGTGGCCTCTAGAGTGTTAACAAGATTTTACTATAGCCATATATAGCCATATAAGAAAAAATGCCCCGCCCCTTGGCAGCCAAGGTTTTCAAGCAAACATAACCATTTTCGAACTCATCCAAGATTTCATTGGAACCAATCTGCTGACCAAATTTCATGAAGATTGGACAATAAATGTGGCCTCTAGAGAGTTAACAAGGCCAATTTTGACGCCGCACAACGGACAACACACGACGGACAAAAAGCGATCACAAAAGCTCACCATCCATGAGCACGTTGTGCTCAGGTGAGCTAAAAATGGACCAAACATAAAAATATTATAATTATTTGTCACAAACGACACTTCTTCGTAAAATTGAGATTTGTTTTACAATTTCAATTTGGGATCGGGTCTGTTTGCTTTGGGATCGGGTCCGTTTTACTGCCTTTTTTACATAGATGAAAAACCGTTGTCAGGGCAATTCAATTATACTCCCTTTATACTACGTATTATGGATGGTATACTTTTATAAATTGGATTACAGAAGATTATGTCCATTCATGCTCTTGGAGAGCCACAACAGCTTGACCTGTCAACAAGGAAGCAAATAGCTTTGATTTCTATTTTCAATACATTTTAATATCTTACTAAAAACGCCATAGCTTGCTATGACCTCAATACACAAAGCTTTGGAGTCCTAACAAGCACTGTTACCTTAAATGGGGACCCCGTCATGTCAACTCCCCGGTAAAATGATGACGAGGATTTTGTAGGTGTCACCATTCCCAACACGTTGGACTCAGACTTGCTCTTTTCTGTAGGAGACAGAACAATGCTGCTGTTTTGCTGCTGTTTTTGGCGTTGCTGCTGCAGTTTAAGAATGTCCGCAGACTCGATTATCTGATTAGCTACACTGCTGGCGCTGGTCTTTGTGACTGTCTTTCCGTAGATCTTCTCAAGCAAATGGGTCTGAAAGTAAACAAAACTCTTATCAGCACGGACAAAAAGAAATTATTAGCAACTGTTATGAAAAATAATATAAAATTTAGTTAAGACTATATTTATGCCAATTGCATTATAAATTAGTTTAACAAATCATTTCTATACATTAACTCTACTTAATGCACTGAAAGTCATTTTTAAATGTTAATTTAATAAAACCCACATTTCGAATTTTCAAATCAGAAAATGGGCCGTGCTCTGTGAAAAGGGGGTTTAATGCTTGAGCGTAAAGTGTCGTCCTAGATTAGCCTGCGCAGTACGCTTAGGCTCATCTGGGACGACACTTTTTGCAAAAATTCCCCATCAACCAAAGCTTACCTTATCTGCCCTGGACATGGGTGTTCCTATCTCCTCCTGTTTGAACTGAATATAGGCCACGGTGCCGTCACATGAACAGCACATCAGCTCTGTTCCACTTGATGCCCTGTATAACACAAATGATTTGGATTTGGAAACCATCCATTAGAAGGCCATAGGTTTTATTTACATATGTTAATTGAAGGTTGACAGTTCCTAGTGACTGTCATCAAGTGACAATTTTCACTGCAAAATGTGTTTGCTTTTTTAATCTGTTCACAGCTGAAAAAAATTACTCTGCATATTGTTCCTGCTCTTATTTAAAAGTATAAAATTGTGCTTAACTGTAAGAAATATTTGTAAGGCATTTACAAACGAAAATTTCTAGCCTTTTATACTGAATAAATATACAATATACATTAGTTTCAATATTTGTCATGAAATGATTCATGCATTATTATAGAAGTTGTGTTTGTTTGTATATATGTTACCCTGTTTTGTACAAAATAAAGTTCATATAAACGCAGTCAATTAACCTCCTTACGCATTTTCCTAGTTAAGCTGGTTATTATGACATTTATTGACAATTGTCATACTTTAACCAAAAGTCATGTATGAATTGCCGTAAAATAATATTAAGACCAATCATAATATTTGGCCTGGATCCCAATACAAGTTATGTGAATGGAATCACCATACAAGTTTTGTGGTAAGAACCACCTTATACATTATGTGGCTGGAACCAACATACGAGTTATGTGATCAGGATCACCATACAAGTTATGTGGTCTGGATCACCATACAAGTTATGTGGATGAGATCACCATACAAGTTATGTGGCCGAGATCACCATACAAGTTATGTGGCTGGAACCACAATACAAGTTATGTGGCTAGAATCACCATACAAGTTATGTGGCCGAGATCACCATACAAGTTATGTGGCCGGGATCACCATACAAGTTATGTGGTTTTGGATCACCATACAAGTTATGTGGTTTTGGATCACCATACAAGTTACGTGGCCAAGATCACCATACAAGTTATGTGGTTTTGGATCACCATACAAGTTATGTGGTTTGGAATCACCCTACAAGTTATGTGGTTTTGGATCACCATACAAGTTGTGTGGCCGAGATCACCATACAAGTTACGTGGCCGAGATCACCATACAAGTTCTGTGGCCGAGATCACCATACAAGTAATGTGATTTTGGATCACCATACAAGTTATGTGGCTTAGATCACCATACAAGTTACGTGGCCGAGATCACCATACAAGTTATGTGGCCTGGATCACCATACAAGTTATATGGCCGAGATCACCAAAAGAGTTACGTGGCCGAGATCACCATACAGGTTACATGGCCGAGATCACCATACAAGTTATGTGGCCGAGATCACCATACAAGTTACGTGGCCGAGATTACCATACAAGTTATGTGGCCTGGATTACCATACAAGTCATGTGGTTTTGGATCACCATACAAGTTATGTGGTTTTGGATCACCATACAAGTTATGTGGTTTTGGATCACCATACCAGTTATGTGGCCTGGATCACCATACCAGTTATTTGGCCTGGATTACTGTACCAGTTGTTTAGCCTGGATCACCATAAAATTTATGTGGCCTGAATCACCATACCAGTGTTGTGGCCTGGATAACCATACAAGTTATGTTGCCTTGATCACCATACAAGTTATGTGGCCTGGATCACCATACAAGTTATGTGGTCAGAATCATGATTTTAGCTATATGGCCGGAATCATCATACAAGTTATCTAGCAGGGTAGAAACGGGCGTATCAATTTTATTCTGTGAGAACCTATAACAGTTGCAAACAAGAGATGTGTTTGTCAGAAACACAATGCCCTCTATTGCACCGCTTTTGAAGCCATATATTTGACCTTTGACCTTGAAGGATGACATTGACCTTTCACCATTCCAAATGTGGAGCTCCATGAGATACACATGCATGCCAAATATCAAGTTGCTATCTTCAGTATTGCAAAAGTTATGACCAAGGTTAAAGTTTTGGGACACACACAATGACTGACTGACTGACACAGTGACAGACAGGCCAAAAACATAATACCCCCGATCTTTCGATCCAGGGGCATAAAAAAACATTTACCAGGAAATATCAAGTATGGAGTTGTTGAAGAGATCATGTGTCACAACCAAGGGACGTTTCAAAGCTGTCAGCTGGAGAACAAAAAAGAATACACAAAGTACAATGCTGGATTTATTTCCTGCATATTAACACAAAAAACATTATTGTATTGTACAATTACATACTTTCAAATAGGGAAAGCATAAGTAAGAGTCAATCATTGTTGTAGGTGGAAGCACTTTCATTTTAGAGCCAATGATAAGGTTTTAGCACAACGCCTACGGTGGACGGCTGACGACAATCTGGCTAAGACAATACCTCGGGTTTTCTCCGACAACAGCCAAGCTAAAAATGGGTGTGGCGTGTGGAAATGAGGAAGGTGAATGTACATATGAAGTTTAAAAGTTGTAGGTGGAAGCACTTTTAATGTAGAGGCCATGTTAAAGTTTTATATTCGAGGTCACAGCGACCTTGAACTTTGACCTAGTGACCCAAAAATGGGTATGGCCTGTAGAACTCATCAAGGTGCATGTACATATGAAGTTTCAAAGTTGTAGGTGGAAGCACTTTGATTTTAGAGTGAATGTAAAGGTTTATGTTTAAGTTTTATATTAGAGGTCACAGAGACCTTGACCTTAGACCTAGTGACCCAAAAATGGGTGTGGCGTCTAGAACTCGTCAAGGTGCATCTATATATGAAGTTCCAAAGTTGTAGGTGGAAGCACTTTGATTTTAGAGCCTATGTTAAAGTTTTATATTAGAGGTCACAGTGACCTTGACCTTTGACCTAGTGACCCAAAAATGGGTGTGGCGTGTAGAACTCATCAAGGTGCATCTACATATGAAGTTTCAAAGTTGTAGTTGGAAGCACTTTGATTTTAGAGCCAATGTTAAGGTTTATGCACGACAGACGATGGCGGACGACGAGCTGGCTATGACAATATCTCGGGTTTTCTCCAAAAACAGCCAAGCTAAAAATGAAGTGGAATCACCTTGTTATCATGCAGATATCACTCTTAATAAAATACTGATGAGCGCATTTCCAATATAAAGACCCTATAATTGTTCTAATGGTCTTACCCAGATGGAGAGGCTCCTGTCCCTACTCCCTATTGCACAACATGTGTACTGTTGAGGCTGGGAAGGGAATTACAAACAACATTTACAAATAAATGTTCCATGTAATTTTGATAACATTTTAGTGTATTTCCCTTAACAGTTTTTAAGTGATCAACTAAAACCAGATGGCAATAATGGCCCTCAACTCAACATCATTTGAGAAATATCAGTGCATTAAAACTGATAATTTCACAGTTTAAAACAGTGAAAATTAAAAGTGAAAAATTATTAATATTATTTTTTTTACCAAATGACGTCATTATCCCAGCAAAATTCTTTACTTTAACTCTTTAACAATGTATATAAAATGTGAAAAAAAGCATAAAATAAAAAGAAAATTTGTTGTATTTGGTGGAATATCCTATTTTAATTCACTCGTGATCATAGAAAATATATATTTTCTATGATCACTCGTGAATTAAAATCGATAATTCGCCGAATCCAACAATTATCCTCTATATAATTCTTTACCTTAGTAAAAATTATTAAAATCAATATGTATACCTTTGTTAAGTCTTTCTTGAATTTCTTGCTAAGTATCCCTGGATTGAATCTCTGAAAGAAAAAATGCAGTCCTTCACTCTCTGGTGTATAACATTCAGTTGTTACCTTTGATTTCATCATAAATATCTAAGAAAATCTATAAACTTACAGGTCATTATAATTTTGCTTCAGACATTGGCTTCTTTTACCACATAGGAAATGTCTCATTTTAACCATATATAACATGGAAACATCAAAACATAGATATTTAATGGGAACATTCCATTTGCCACTGTAATACCTATTTTAAGTTGCACATGTTTCACTTTAACAAAACCATGGGAGGCTAAAACCTTACACTGCCTTGTTTAAGAAAGTCCAAAATTGTGTGCATATAATGATGATAAATATCCAGTGTGAATGTGGCCAGGGCCTTTCCAAAACAAAAGGGCCCTGGGCCTTTCCAAAGGGACATCGGGCTAGGCCTGGCCAAGGGGAATGGGGCCTGGACCTTTCCAAAAAGGAATGGGGCCTGGGCTTTTCCAAAGGGGAATCAGGCTAGGGCTTTTCCAAGAGGAAATGGGGCCTAAACCTTTCTACGGCAGAATTGGTTCTCCGCCTTTCCATCGGCCTAATTTTTATACTAAAAACCTAGCGCCTTAACAATGATGAAAATATGCCCTATGTGAAGCCCTGAACAAAAAAGACAAACTGTTTTATAACTACAATAAAGGATAATCACCACAACAGTGATGGCTTTCCTATGGCCCACAAAGTCCAGTGAGGTTTTCCAACCATCTCGTTCCACTATTTGTGCTGTAGGCCCTGAGTTATTCATTGCGTGTGCAGACACAACATAGTGACCGTCTGGCGACCAATCACAGCGGAGCACATGGGTTGTACCACCACACTGAAAATAGTACAGTAACTTAAGGACAGCATTTAATTCTTAATTTAAAAGACACTTCTGTGCGTCCCACATAGGAAATTAAACTTCCGTGATACTGGTTTTACTTTAATCATTCACACTACAAGATGCTGTTTTAACTGTTTGGTGGCTTAAACTTAGTGCGGCTTGACCTATTTGATTGATTAAGTACCAATCAGGTCACGGCAACAGATGTTTGGTACTATAAACTATTAACAGATGGAGAATGGTTATAAGCAACAGTGGGGTAAATACCAAGAGGTGTTATGGTAGGTGTTGCTGCAAGCAGTAAAGTTTAGTTCACCCAAGAAAGCTCTTTCAAATTATTCAAAGTTTATTGTCAATCAAGGTTAAGGTATACAAGACCTACATCGTGCAGTCATTAACATGACCAAGACATTTATTAAAATCCTACCTATTTAGCAGAATCTGAGAACACCCACGTTAGCAGGCTTATACTATTACATAGTTGTAATCCAGATATCTACACATTTAGAAATAATCCATGTAATTTGAAAGTACAAACAACGTTGACTAACCCATTTTTGCACAATTATTAGTTATGATCAGATAATTTTAGTTCATACTCTTTGTAATTTTGAAAGATTTTTAATCCCTTCCTTTGTTTGTACCCCCCCCCCCCCCAAAAAAAAAGTGTATACTGCCGACTGCTCACAGTCACCTCTTTGAAAGGCTCAGTGACGATGGCCTCCTGCTGCCAGTCTCTTGTCCTCCAGATACGCAGGGACTTGTCGTCTGACTGAGAGGCCACATATTTGCCCACAGGGTCCCAGGTGACTCCTTTAACCAGCCCTGTGTGGCCCTTCAGCACGGCTACCTGCTCTGATGTGGTAAAGAAACAGCTCACCAATAGAGACTTCTTCGAACATTTTAAACACTTAATTCAAGTTCCTGTTTGTTAGTAAGTACTACAGGGTTTGTGTTGGCATTGCCATTTTATGTATGTCCATTGTACATGGATGCAGCAAGTTGCATGTATGTTTCATTAAAATCGGAACATAGTTCTTGGCATTTAGCACATAAACAATCTGAAGGGTGGACATTTGGATATCAATTGGCATGAATAAAGTGAATGAGCAAGTTCATGCAACACCTCTCATGTTACAATATTGTTAGCAAGGAATAATTACCAGGCATCTTTTCAGCGTTCCAGATGATGACAGTGTTGTCAATGCTGCAGGTGGCCAACCAGATGTCGCCAGGGGCCCAGGCAAGGTCAAGAACATCTACAACAGAATTGCGTACATATATTAACCCTAACATTTATTATGCTCTTTAAAAGTGTAAATTTCAATTCTAACTTGACATTTAACTCATCTTTTTATATTATCAACGCATTTCTTATTACACCATCTTTTATTTAGAAACATTAAGAAACAACAAACCAAAGCAATAACCGTAGTTTGTTTTCATATTTTGAAGAATGTTTTTTTTCGTCAAAGCCAATTTTATATTTGTAAGGAACAACACATAAGACTAGGGTTTACCCCCTGCATGTCCCCTCAGGGTGTGAGTGGGTCTCCAGCACTCCACAATCTTGCTGTCAGAACCAAACACACTTCCTCCCGCCCCATACCTGAAACAACGTAAAGTTAAGTATCTAAAAAAAAAACATTTCTATGCAAACATCGTAAATAGAATCACCTTCTTTTGTTGCATGTATCTTTAACTCTAATAATCCAATGTCACTTTCATTACATAAACAAGAGCTGTCAGAGGACAGCGCGCTCGACTATTCGAGTGCTTAACAGTATAACGTAAGACATCATGGGGAAATTGTTCATATTCAATAATTTATTAGACGATCTTTCAAAAAAAGGAAAACAAAATTATTTTTTTTTGGGGGGGGGGGGGGGGTAGGGGGGGGGGTGAGAGGGGGGTATGATGTTTATTAGATGTTTAAAAAAAAAAATTGGGGGGTGGGGGCTGGGGGGGGGGTAGGGGAAGGGTGGGGTGAGAGGGGGGTATAATGTAGGGTGTGGTAATTTATTAGATGATGGTTAAAAAAAAAATAGGGGGGGGGTGGGGGGGGGTAGGGGGGTGAGAGGGGGGGGTATAATGTGGGGTGGGGTAATTCTGGGGGGGAAGGGATTCTGGTAGGGGCGTGGGGTATTGTTTGGGTGGAATCCATTGTGATATTCAGGTAAGTGTTGTTTTGTCAAAGTAATAATAAAATGTGATCATAAATAAAGAAGTTATGGCAATTTAAGCAAAATGTTCAATTATCTAAGTATAAAAGGGGCCATAATTATATCAAAATGCTTGATACAGTGGTCTGCTCTTGTTTTTAGGTTGGGGTCATGTTGGTAAACAAGTATGCAACATATAAAAGCAATATGTCAAAGGATATAGGAAATATTTGGAGTAGTACGCAAACTTTAACATAGATTTATCAATAATATGCATATTCTAAGTATAAAAGGGGCAATAATTATGACAAAATGCTTGATAGAGTTGTCTGCTCTTGTTTATAGGTTGGGGTGATGTTGGTAAACAAGTATGCAAAATATCAAAGCAATATGTCAAGGGACAATGAAAATAAATGGGGTAGTACGAAAACTTTAACATTTGCTGCATATTCTAAGTGGAAAAGGGGCCATAATTATGACAAAATGCTTGATAAGAGTTGTCTGCTCTTGTTTATAGGTTGGGGTCATGTTGGTAAACAAGTATGCAAAATATGAAAGCAATATATAAAGGGACAAAGAAAATATTTGGGGTAGTACTTTAGAAAACTTTAACATTTGCACGCTAACGCTGACGTGAGTAGGATAGCTCCACTATATATTTTTCATATATTATAGTCGAGCTTAAAAGGTAACACACTTGATGTGTTCATGAAATTTGACCACATGCATTATTAAACAAATTCCATTCCAATGTTTTTTTTTAAACAAAAAGAAACTTGCAGGATTGTTATCATAGGTCTGTTAACTTGTTATGAGTAAATTTTCAAATTTTCTATTGAAAAAGGTAATTTAAGAACTTGGGCTCATCATTTTTGGCATTTGGCAACATTTTCCATTTAATACATCAAATTCAAGCAAAAGGGAATTTTTTTTAAAGTTAAACATCTTCAAAAAGACCTGGCCGATACAAGAGACAATAAATGTCTCCAGCCCTCTTCAATACTAACCTGCTTATCTCCCAGATCAACACCAGCTTGTCATCACCACCAGAGGCAAGGTAGCGTCCATTACCAGACCACCGGACACAGTTCACACATGCTGTAACACAACAGGGATTTCTTTATAACATTTGATTCCAGTTTAACTTTTTTTTGTATACTTTTTTGTTTCTAAGAAAATGATATCCCAGAAACTGGGAACAAACTGTTGTAAAGAAAAATTATGAAAAGGTTCCAAGAATTAATATGTAAAGAGTAACTGTGACTCAGTTTTTTCTGTGTTTTTTTCTATAGTATAAATGCAGGTAGTCGCAAGTGTTATAACATCATTTCAAACTTTTTGTATTTAAAATGATAATATTTTCACTTAAAACTGATATAAACCAATGAATTTTCTTTCACAAGCAAAGCCCATGAAGATGTTCTCTAAAAAAACAAAAACAAAACAGAATCATTATTTAGAGAAGAAATGAACTCTTATGGATGTTCCATAAAACTATCATTACAAAAATGTAACATATTTATCTTTGTAAAAGCAGTGTCCTGAAATATATGTTGCCATGCATTACCAAGGTGATTGTCCATCTCACAAAGGATCTTAGGAATGCTTTCATTCCTCTCCACCTCCTCTGAACGCACAGGCGCCATGTTCCAGATGATGATCTTTCCTGCATCGTCACCTGTTAGGCAGTTAACAGCTGTTACATGTAGGTTACCAAACTACTACAGACTATTAGGGAGCCAGACAATCATGGGCTGTTATAACAAGAGCACTGCATAACGGGTGCCACGCTCGGCTACGGGTGCAGTTTTGAATAAATGAAAGCTTGTCGGAATTGTTTTTTTTTTAAAGGTCACAGTGACCTTGACCTTTGACCTAATGACCCAAAAATGGGTGTGGCATGTAGAAATCATCAAGGTGCATCCATATATGAAGTTTCAAAGTTGTAGGCTGAAGCAATTTGATTTTAAAGCCAATGTTCAAAACCTTAACAAAATGTTGAGGTTTTAGCACAATGTGGACGTCGGACGACATGACTAGCTGGCTATGACAATACCTGGGTTTTCTCCGAAAATGCCAAGCTAAAAATGAAATATTTACACCCAGGGGAGAGATGTTGAGCAGTCTCCATAAACGCTGCCCACCTTCTGAAAAAGGCATGAGGTCCTGAAAAATCTCCCAAATAATTTCAATCTAACATAGATAGTAATAATTATGCCATTACCAGACCTTGTGACAAATAATGTTTATGGTACTTTTGCAGATGCATTCTAAGGCACATCTTCCCCCCCCCCCCCCCCTGACCTGCTTTGACCAGGTTTATAGGGGCTCAAGGCATGCCATTGAAAATCAAATTGCATTTTTAAAAATTGCGAATCGTGCTTTATATGCTACAAGCTGACAGACTTACATACTCTTAACTCAACAATTCTGCAAGCTTTACATAATGCAAATTGCAATTCACCAAATTTCAACTGTTTTGAATATTATCTACATGGGCATCAATTGATGCCCTGTGTAAAAATTAGACCCCATGGAATGCTAGGATTTTATAGAAGCTTTCATGTAAAAATTGTGTATGATTATTTTATTGATTTACACTTGTTTCAATGGTAAAAGAAAGCGCGTCATTATATGACGCCATAATTTTTTATTGTATCGAATTGTCATGCATTTGCATACTTTGTTTTGATTTAATACAATATTGGAAAGCAACCAAGAAGTTAATACTATTATAGCAAGGCTTTAACCCTTTGAGCGCTGGAACTGGATTTTGAAGGCCTTTGCAAACAATTTGGATCCAGATGAGACGCCACAGAACATGGCGTCTCATCAGGATCCAAACTGTTTGCTATTCTGATAGTATTCTTTGAAAAAAATCGAAGAAAATGTTAATTTTAGAAAATTAGCAGACAACATTTTAGCAGACAACAAATTTCCCAGCATGCAAAGGGTTAACAGTTGGTTTTTTCACTCTAATTTGGGGCCTGTAATCGGCCACATTCCCATTTGGAAAAGAAGTAAATATTTTTTTCACAATGGAATAACAAAATTCCCATTTGAAGGATTCCCCCCAAAAAAGTTTTTTTTTATATCTCAACTTTTAGTTCTCATCCAGCTATGTAAGTTGAACCGTATTTAAATACTTTTGTTCTCAATTTTGAAGCATTTGTTAGCAGAACAACAACGCTTATTTCCAGATTTTAGACAAAATGCCATGATTTATCCCATTCCCAAAATTGTTTTCACAGGCTTTAAGCTTTTGTCACGATATTTGAGTGTTTCCTTTCTGAATGTAGGCTTAATTCCTTTAACAAGGGAGGAATCTTGGTCAGCTAGCAAGGGATAGGCGATACAAATCCTATCAGCAAGGGATAGGCGATACAAATCCTATCAGCAAGGGATAGGCGATACAAATCCTATCAGCAAGGGATAGGCGATACAAATCCTATCAGCAAGGGATAGGCGATACAAATCCTATCAGCAAGGGATAGGTGATACAAATCCTATCAGCAAGGGATAGGCGATACAAATCCTATCAGCAAGGGATAGGCGATACAAATCCTATCAGCAAGGGATAGGCGATACAAATCCTATCAGCAAGGGATAGGCGATACAAATCCTATCAGCAAGGGATAGGCGATACAAATCCTATCAGCAAGGGATAGGCGATACAAATCCTATCAAACAGTTTGTCATTGTCCATTTTAGCAAATGAATATTTATTAAAGACGCAATTTTGAATGTTCGTGTACAATAATTATTGGTCTGATCCTATACGGACTTCTTTGATATTTACTTTTTTCCAATGTTTGTTTGCTATTTGTTCAAGACTGTTCAACTGTGCCAAGACAGTATTATGCCATTTTGCAGAAATAAACAATTTAGTAAACAAGAGGGCCTGAAAGGCCCAAAGTTGATCACCTGAGATAAAAAGAAATGACCTGTTCTTTGCAGCCCAAGATATCAATGGAACAAATGTTCTAACCAAGTATCATGAAGAATGAACAACAAATGGCCCTCTTGGCGGCCAGGATTTTTTAACAGACCTGAATTTTTGTTTAACTCTTCCAAGATACGTCCAAATTTCATGAAGATATGGAAAAAAAGTGTCTTCTAGACTGTTCACATGTTGTCACTATATACATATAAAGAAAACTGCCCCTGGCGGCCATGTTTTTTTCACTGATCATGACCATTTTCAAACCTGTCCGAGACATCCACATAACTAATGTTTTGACAAAATTTCATGATGATAAGGCAAAACATGTGAAATCTAGAGTGTTCACAAGCTTTTTTACTATATAAATATAAGGAAAAAGACCCCCCCTGGCGGCCATGTTTTTTTACCGATCCAAACCATTATCAAACTCAACTGCCCTATCCAGGTTTGGTAGTGCGGTCTCCTTCGCTTACACAAACGAACCTGTCACAGGACGGTTACAAGTTATGTTACTTTGTGAGCACTTATGTAATGCGGAAATATTTATTTGACAAACTCTTATTTCCGGTCAGGATGACTATACTGACTGGTTGTAATTCATTTAACTAAAGGTGTTCAGTCAGGGATGCCTAAATACACCCAAAGAATTTATTTATAAGTGAAAACCAAGGCAGGTTTAACAAAATAACTAATTTTTATTCCAAGAACTCGGAAAATGAGGAACAATGACAGAAAATTAAGAACAGGTACAAGCAAAGTCTAAAGAATCTAAGAATCGTTCAAAAAATGAACAACCTACAGCAAATACCTTAATAAATGTAATCAGAAGTTCAAAATCTGTCAAAAAAACTGATATAAATATAAGTTACTGTTAGTCTAGAAAGTGCTTCAAAAATTTAGTTTACAAACTAAACTATTTAATCTGAAGAACAATATTTATGGAGATTAGGGAACTTCAGTGAATCAAATTAAAAAATAAGAAAAATTTACTAAAGTTATTGAACTAGAATAGAGTCTTTCTAATTAAGAAAATGGCAAATAAAAATAATCTAAATAATAAGAATAATTTAGAAAATAATGCCAAAATGTCTTGATGCGGGTGTTAAAAATAATTTAGAGTTTAATTATTTCAAAATCCAACCTTTTTCAAGAGCTGTTAACTTTTCAAGAAAGCATCAAGAGGTGTTTAAATCAGCCAAAACAGCTTATTTCATACAGTTCAGAAGAAATCAATGGCAGAGTAGTCAATTTTCCCTCAGAACAGTGCATTTATCAATGATCATCAATATCTTCCAAAATTCCAGAGCAGAACTAAAAATAGATTACTGAACCAGGTTAAACAAGGGAGGTAAATACTGCATAAATACTGCAAAATCATGTACTTGTTGTCTTTCTTTCAGTTATCTCTTAGTTGAAAGGCTTATCATAAGTGTTGATGACTAAAACAGTTATGTTAACTATGAAAATTCTGTGTTATGAAAAAATACATAATACAGTTAATGTCACATAATATTGACGTAATAAAACCAAACTTTACTACACAGGAAACAAATGTTCTGACCAAATTTCATGAAGATTGAGCAAACTAGACAGTTAACAAGATTTTACTAAAGCCATAATTAGCCATATAAGGAAAAATGCCCCTCTCCTTGGCAGCCATGTTTTTCAAGCCAAGGTTACCATTTTTGAACTCATCCAAGATATCATTGGGACAAATTATCATGAAGATTTGAAAATAAATATGGCCTCTAGAGTGCTAACAAAGTTTTACTATAGCCATATAAGGAAAAATGCCCCGCCCCCAGGTGGCCATGTTTTCAACCAACCGACATCATTTTCGAACTTGTCCAAGATATCATTGGGATGAATCTTCTGACCAAGTTTCATGAGGATCAGACAATAAATGTGGCCTCTAGAGTGTTAACCAGATGTTATAGCCATATAAGGAAAAATGCCCCGCCCCTTGGCAGCCATATTTTTCAAGCAAACGTAACCATTTTCAAACTCATCCAAGATATCATTGAAACCAATCTTCTGACCAAATTTCATGAAGATTGGACAATAATTGTGGCCTCTAGAGAATGAACAAGGCAAATGTTGACGTTGCACAACGGACAACGCATGACAGAAAACAGACAACGCCCGATGGACGACGGACAAAAGGCGATCACAAAAAATTAAACAAGAATAAAATTAAAGAAAAAAAAGGTATCCTCAACAGGGCTTGAACCGCTGACCTTTGGAGCCAAAAATCTTATTCTTAAAGCACTTGGCAATCCGTGCACATACAGTGAGTCCGCACAGACTTATCTGGGACGACACTTTATGCACATGCATTAAGCCCAGTTTTCTCAGAACGCGACTCATATTTTAGAAAATATTAAAAGTTAATACCTTGTCCACCTGTTGCAAACCTGGAACCATCAGGATGGATGTCTATTGAGAAAATAGGCTTTCCTGAAAATGATAACGAAATTTCAAATTGTGCTTTAAAAGACTTTTTCACATTACACATGCCTTGGCATTAAGATAACAAAGACAGCTAATCTGTATGTACAACACTTACTTTAAAGTACATATTGTAGTTTTATTCAAATACTTAAAGTTAAGATGGTATGGTAATTTCAAATGATTTTTAAATTGTCAGATTTTTTAATCACTAGTTTGGTTTAATCACTCTGTCTGACAGGCTTAAGGTAGCGCACCTCTAATGGGCACATATCCAAATATAATCTAATTAATTATTTTCTTAATCAGCATCATTTCACTGAACTACATGCAAATTTGTAGGTAGGCTTTCCATGCTTTTTAAAAAAATATACCGATTTTTTCAAAACCACCCCCACGCTCGGCTTTTGTCTAGTTTATTTTCACCCCTGGGGTATATAAAAGTTCCATAATTCATTCAAATTCCAAATATGGGCATGCAGTTAGTGTGTACAGATGCTGTAAAGGTGTTTAAAGTTTAAACAAGATGAAATAAGTATTCTTTTACAGACATTTATTTTTTACAAATTTTTATCTATGGAAGAGCGCCATGAAATGTAAGCGATTTCAGCCAAGTAAAAATTGGGTCGGTGAAAAACAAAGTGTCATTAAATTCAAAATAGTATCATTTAAGTCATATTTTAAACTTAGTTTTTATAGAAACACTATATACAGCAAAAATACCAAGAACTAGACAGATTTATCGTTTACTTTTTGAAATAAAAATAAAAATGCAACATGCATGGTTCGTATTTTCAACAGTAAATCACCCAATTTTGCCAAAACGTTGTTTTAATTTTAATAATTGAAGAATGTGCATAAAAATTGCAACATATTCAACAATAAATATAGCTTATATGCCATATTAAATCAAATTACGTTAGAAAATAAATAAAACGCGTCGCAAAAAAGAATACGTCGTCGGCAGGATTCGAACCTGCGCGGGAATATCCCAAAAGATTTCTAGTCTATCGCCTTAACCACTAGGCTACGGCACCTAATAGTAGGCTCTTCAACCTTCCAAGAGATCGCGGGAAATCATTAGAGGTGCGCTACCTTCAATAGCATCCAAAGTTTTAACAAAAAATATTTTGTATAAACTATAGATATCAGGTTTTTCCAATGGGCAGTTTTAGCACAGTGGCCCGGTGGTGTCTGGATTTCCAAATCAGCTGTGTATACATAAGGGGCTTAAATAAGATACGAGCATGATTTAAGAGTCGTTTAAAGCAGTCAATTACAGTGTTTATCCCTTTATAATTGTTAATAATTATCGACTATTACCTGTATATGTGGCAAAAGAGAAATTAAAGGTATACTTAACTTGTTTGTTTTTTGTTTTAATTGCAAACGACTTTTTGAGTGTTGTTTAAAAAATAAATAGTCACTGTTGTTTGTTGAGGTAGTGCGTAATTGAATAACAGAAACAGATTCGAACAAGTGTTTTATCATGACTTGCACAATTTACATTGTCTTTAAAACAAAACAAAGCATAATTAATCATATAGAGCAAAGTCGGGTAATTTCGACACCTTAAGAGTAAAATTTGATTTAGTCCTGATGTGTCGAAATTACCCTCCAAGTGCCCAAACTAAATGAAAAACACCGTTTTGACTTGTTGATATTTGCTCACGAACGTTATTATCGTTGCCGGCATAATTCAAAACTTCAAGCGATTTAACTAAATGCGGCGGAGTGTAATTTCGACAGTAAGCGGCTAATTTCGACAGTCAGCGGCTAATTTCGACACTTGTCTTTGTATTAATTTTCAACAACTGTTTTAATCAGTAATTTACATTGTATGTCTCAATTAATAGAATTTCACGATCTCTTTAATGTCTAGTGTTAATTAGGCTCGATTGTTCATTGTCGGCTCGGGTACTGCTAACATTTACCCCGGGTACATTGAAGTATACTTACATGTACCCCGGGTACGGTAAATATACTAAAACGTACCCGGTCGAAATTAGACTGTACCCGAGTTTTATTCCCGCCCTAAATCAGATGTCGTAAAACGCGCTACCGATTACCGTTATTACGAAACAAACTTCTGTTATTTGTTTTTATAAACTGCATCAACATGCTTTTTGAGTATGGGTTCCGATAATATAGAGGCAATTTAACAGAAAATTGACATAAATATGAACATAATTAATCTAAAAAAAATAGCCGACGACGACCGATTTAGCGTAAAAATTCCCGGGTAGATTTTAGTATATTTACCGTACCCGGGGTACATGTAAGTATACTTAAGCGTACCCGGGGTATATGTAAGTAGTACTCGAGCCGAAAATGACCAATCGATTGTTAACAAGGTTGTGGTGGTTTAGTGGATGTGATGTCCGCCTAGCGATCAGGAGAGAGTGTTTTAATAAGTCGTAGGCTTTCCATGCAGTGGAGCTTTAATAAATAGGATTATACTAAACTAGTGGTAATTTGCAAATCAGAGAATTATAAATAAATTGCATTTAGAGTTCGTATTGTGCTCCCACTTGACTCAATATATAGTACAGACACCGTGTACTTAAACAAACGCCACTCGCCGCAATGTTCATCTCACTGTTAGCTTACCAATATGAACCCCGCGATAGGTGTTCAGATTAAATGTCGCGGGGGCCGTTTGCCATAGACTAACACCGCGAATCACCGCGGACCCATAATAACTACCGCGGTGATCATCGTGTTCGCTAAATATAATTGAACATAAACGTATTGAATTGATCCCTTTAATTTAAGAGTGATAATAAATAAATAAATTCTATTTTAATGTACATGCTGGTCGAAAGGATGTGATAAGTATTTAAAATATATTGGCGACAATAAAACGCCTCCGATACATATGTGTCAACTGTATCTATCGAATACATGCAACTTCTCCCTTCTTTAATTATCCATTACTCGATAATCCCATATACGCCCGATTTCCGTTTTTAAAGCAAATTATCTGAGGGAAATATAGACGATAAGAGTGCTCAAGAATGCCATAAACATAAACGTTCGCAATTTTCGAAAGTATCAAATGAATTTCGGCATATGATTCTATTTAAAGGTTTGATGAAATACGTGTAAGCCCCCAAACAATACAGTTGTATTACAACATGCGAAAATCATCTTACACGGTTTGCACGCGCCGGGTACAGCTATTTTCGGTAAGCAACTTCTAGATAAAATAAATGAATTTCTTTGTCCTGATAAAAAGCGCGCGAAAATTGGCGTGGGTGTATTTATTTGTAGATACAAATTTCGTAGCGGGTACAACATTGTGATCATTTGATTTCCATTAAAAGTTTCGTTGTGAATTTCAACTTAAGTTGAAATATCTCGCGATATATTTGGCATTGCCATTAAGAGTTAATAGTATTGATCATCTAAACGCTTTATTTACGTTTCCGACGTTATGTACTGTACAAATTTAAGTGCATACGTGTGCATAACTTATAACATCTACATGTAGTACACATGTATATGATTTTCTTTTGTACATGTACATTTAAAACGCGTGAATGACCCTCGCAGACAGGTGTTTACGGTGGTTGCGCAGCATCCGAGGTGATCACAGGTGATCCAATTAACGATATAATTAAGTAAAAAAAATACATTTTCATTAATCAATAGCCTTCACAATCTTTAAATAGCTCTAATTTTATACAATCTGCTTGAAAAGATATAGAGAAAGCTAAATATAATATTCAATAAGCTGCGTCAATTATTTAAGGAGTAATTCTATTCAACGAATCTATCTTTCCATATGCGCTGGGAATGCTTGAAACCATTTGGAGTGTCGGAATTACCCACCATCGTATAAAATCGGAGGATAATTTCGACACCCCACAAATCATAGTTTAAGAAACGATTTGCACTATTCAAACACAAATACAGGTCAAGTGAAACAAATTTTATACTAGAACTTGTACAAATACCAGAAATACAGCGAAATCCTGAAGGGACGTAATTGACAATTATGTAACCTCCCTAAGCGAAGCTCATAACGCTATAAAAATTCTCTAAGTAATACAATGTACGTATTTTAAATGACTCACTTACATGCAATTAGCGAGACGTTTGATAGGGAGATGTTATCTGGTGACGTCACAACACCAACTACGTCACATTTTACAACGAAATCATACGGGATGATGATGATTTAAGACTGGTCTGATAAATACTGTGAAAAGTGTCGAAATTAGACGACTGTCGGAATTACCCGACATTGCGCTAATCACATTAATGATAAAATGTCAGGAAAATATGGTACACATTCCAAAGTAATTGGTATTGCATTCAATAACACACTTCAATACATGTCAAAATCTGTGAAAAGGTCCCTTTAAAGGTGATACTTCTACCCTAAGTCAATAGGTTAAGGGTTATGACAAGGTCTCATCCTAATTTCAATTGATTTTGTAACTCTTATGATCGAGAAAAAGCGGGTAAATGTTATTGCATTATTTCGCAACGCAAGGAAATGTGGGTGAATTTGTGTTGCAATTTGTTCTTACCATCTTTATGGTTTACCCATGCAGGTTTTACTAAACGCATTTTGAACAGTACTTTCAGACTTATTTCTTGTTAAAATACATCTGTGTGATGTTCTTTAATGTTTAATTTCTTTATTGATGCATGTCAACATAAATTGCACACGCAAATGGAAACGATTTTAAAATTTCATTATTCTGCGGGAAATGCCATTATAATGTCAAGGCCATATGGTGAGAGCACAATATAAAATTTAACCGATGTAAAAATAGCGAAAAAACAAAAAGGTCACACACCACATAAATGCTGTTACTTCTTTATGCGCGATTCCCAAACAGCTGTACTTTCATGATTTAGGGATTAAGTAGATTGTTACATTGAATATATATAGTGTTAAAGATCTTTATACGCTCTAATTGTGAATAGATCTTTGGTCATGGGCCAAAAGATCAATACGTGTGTTGCCATATAGATAGAGTTTCATAGAATATCTTCAACCTATATTTAAGATCGTGGCAAATTTGCAAAGAGCATCGTAAGAATCAATAGACGTATAGCCAAATACACAAACAATCATCATTTATTAAAAAAGACGATTTTTATACAACATGAAACATGACAACGGCACGAAACAATTAATGGTTTCAACGTGTATGATATTCATATAATTAATTGTGCAATCGTAATTAAGGTAAGCATGTAAGCTACATACTCATACCATTTCAGCACAATACCTCGATCTTAAATTGAGGTATTGAGCAGAACATAATGTTTTTCTATTTTACGTATTATTGACCTTGATTTTGATCCAACTGGTCCTCAATGCAACATTAAAATGAGGAGTGCGAGAACATGTTAGCTACCAACAAACACAATATCATTAAAACTCAAATTATTGAGAGGAAACCTTCTTCCAATTCTAGAAATATGGACATTTAATTTCGTCCAACCGGTCTCAAATAGAATTCCGAGCTAGGTTAACATGTTAGCAACCTACACACACTCAATTTCAACATCATGTCTCGATCAAACCTCAGGTTTGGAGCAGAAACTTTAAAAAAATTGTAAGTATCTGCTAAGTATAAAAAGTTTTATAAAATTTGTCCATGCAACTTGAAGCTATTTACGGGAAACCACCAGTGCCTTTTGGTCCATGCAACTTGAAGCTATTTACGGGAAACCACCAGTGCCTATTGACCCATGCAACTTGAAGCTATTTACGGAAAAACACCAGTGCCTATTGGTCCATGCAACTTGAAGCTATTTACGGGAAACCACCAGTGCCTATTGGTCCATGCAACTTGAAGCTATTTACGGGAAACCACCAGTGCCTATTGGTCCATGCAACTTGAAGTTATTTACGGGAAACCACCAGTGCCTATTGGTCCATGCAACTTGAAGTTATTTACGGGAAACCCCCAGTGCAGGCCTATTTTAACGGCCGATTAAGCTTACAGCTATTTAATTTTTGGATCAAATTATTTATGTGACGTTATTGTTAACCCTTTAATAATTTTGTTTATTGAAAACAAATTTGTATGCTCGAAAAATGTGCATATGTTTGACTATATAACGATTTTAATTTAATTTGAATTGGATCGGAAGTTCACAGACTGTTATCTTAAAGGGGCCTTTTCACAGATTTTGGCATTTTTTAACTTATTCATTAAATGCTTTATATTGATAAATGTAAACATTGGATCGTAAAAGCTCCAGTAAAAAATCAAGAACAAAATTAAAAAAAGGAAAAGAACATTGCCCGGAGCAGGTTTCGAACCAGTGACCCCTAGAGTCCTGCCAGAGTCCTGAAGTAAAAACGCTTTAGCCTACTGAGCTATTCCGCCGAATACACATACATGACGTATTTTACACCTTATATAAGTAATCTTCGTAGTTATACAAAATTTAACGACAAAAACAGAACTCTCCAAATTATTCAATCGTTTCGCGTCGCAACGCTTTATAATTTTTAGGTTTTATAATCGTCAAAAGATGCATATAATGGCTATATTAGAGCATGGTAAATGTTCAGTATTACTGTTTCTTCACAAATATCATAACTAAAACGAAAATTTGCGAATCTGAAACAACTTTTTTCAATTTTGTCAATTTACCAAAGCGTGAAAAGATCCCTTTAACAGGGCCGTACAGTTTTGAGTATTCGGGCCCTGATTGACGGCGTCTCGATCCCGCATACCCGCCATACTAAATCAAAAGATCAGGATTTTCAACATTGCTGAAACCCTTATCAATTAAATCAATTTATTAATTCAAAATAATACAATATTCGTTACACGATGTGACTCCTATTAATTACATCAAACACAATCCTCATAGATTATCCAACATAATATCAAATCCAATTCAAATCAACGCCTATTTTGCGTCCGCCATTTCAGATATGTCTTAAGTGATGTTAGTAGATACATGTCAGACACAGCGTTTTTATTTATTAACATGCCATTGATAATCTTTCCCACGGAAACGCCGATCCGGAGATCATAACCTCGGTGTAGTCTCTAGAGGCGACAAGTGGTTGCGTTACAGATTTGCTCAAATTATACGTATTTCTTTGATGGGTGTGTAGTACATCGCAACGTTCTTCGAGTTGACGGGACGGCGTTCATATCAAAGACTTTTTATTGACACACAAAAAGCTTAAAAATAACAGGTTCTGTGTGTCCTGAAATAATTTACAACTATAAAACCACTTTCAATGTCGGAGGTTATTTATTTTATGTTTCTCCGATCTTCTATTTCTCCGTTTCCCTACGTAAACGTTTGGAATGGGTTGAATCGTCACAGCAAGTGAAGCTTGACTCATCTTATCTCTCTATTGTCCTTTAAAAGCACGAATTGTACTAACGACAACACAGACAATTTTTTTCATGTATAAAACCAACTCAAACTCTTTCATTATAACGAAAAACAGCACATTAAGATATATCGTGTATCAATAGATACGAATGTAAATTCATTTGTGAACTTTGGATACCTCGAAGACAATCGTGTGGCTTCCAACGTTGTTCAGTTGTAAAATAGCACATAAAGATATATCATGTATAAACATAATTTTATATGAATATTAATTCATTTGTGAACTTTGGATATCTCGAAGACAATCGTGTTGCTTCCAACATAGTTCAATTGTAATTTAGCAGTCCAATTGTCATTTTTAAGAAGCAGTAATACACACGTGTGCACCCTAGAGAATACAAATTTAAGGGACTTAAACCCAAAGTACTTGGCATTACTTTTTTTCTTACAATTCTTTCCGCGTTTTCTAATGCTAATTCTAGCACTCTAACTGGGACAACTAATTAAAATGTTCAATAGTAACATTTCCAACGTCTGCGTATAAGTAATTAAAACAAAAATAACTCGCACACGTGTTCGCATTTATTTTCGTTGCTGATTAAACCCGTTGTGGGAGGTTAAGTCATTAACCACTTATGTCTCTAACATAGAAACCCCAATATTAATATGAGCAATCATGGGTACGTTATAAGTATAATACTCTTATATCCACTTGAATAGCTTTCAGCGTTGTGTATATCGTGCAATGGTATTTCCGCTTAGTCTTAAAAAACGTGAATGCAGCTGTTTCATAAAACCTACACAAAACGTTTTACTTGCATCATATCGCATTACGACTGAAGAGTTTTATATATTTGAAACAAATACATTTTGACAACATAGACGCCTATTACATTCATGCGTTATTAATCTGAAAGAAATGTCGCATAATATTCTAACATTAACTATAGGGGATGGTACACGTACAACGTACATAATTGAATGCCCTGGATATATATGCATTCCCATACTCTTAACACACTTATGCCTAGCGTCTACAAAAAAGGCATTGGCAAACAGCGTATACCCAGATAAGACGTCACATGATGCGGCGTCTCCTTAGGGTCTGCGCTGTTTGCGTTAAAAAGGAATTTCTGTAAGAAATATTCTAAATATATAAATAAATATACTAGACATTCCTATTTTTGGAAATACATTCATCAAATTTAGAAGGATGGGGGAGTCCACTAGGCATAAATCGGTTAATTAACACACTTACAAATGAACTATACTCTATATTTATATACATATAATCTCCGAAGACTAATCTGGTGGCAATATTTAATTCACGATGACTAGTACTGTGTTCGCGATATGATAATGAAAACTGAACATAATTATATAATTATCGTATAGTTATTCTGGGAGTCTGGTATAAGAGGTCACACATTAAAAAACGCCTGCAAACGGAGCTACTTGGAATTTTAAGAACATAATACTCATAATTTCTTATTTTCGCATTTATGTAATTTTCAATCCCAGTGACCGCAAAATACGGGAAACACACCACTGGATTAGAGTGGAATGCTTTAATACACTGTCATCGAAAACGCAAATCGCGGGCTTCATTTGATGAATGCATCCTTAATTATAATTCATTTGCACTGTGTTCATATCGACATCAAATACGACGGACCAATAAACAATTAATTAGTTCAACTGTGACCTTAAAGGGCATTCTCGGGACTGTGTACACTTTTACATCGCTCATGGGAGGTTGTTGATATCACTCATGGGAGGTTGTTGATAGCTGCCCGACCCACTGTGTTATTTATTTGTTGTACAGATAGTCCGGTTGAAACGCGGGTTAATTACCTGTGGTACAGCGTTTTTATGTGTTTTATTGTAAATATTTCATTAGAAAAGCTATTTTATAGTTAAGAGATTTGCTTTTGCTATTAAACTTCCTATATTACCACATTGTGCGTTCGTACAATAGAGTTAAATAGTGGATTTTGAATGAATAATTTTTAATAGAAACATTCTTCTTGGAAAAACAATTTCTTAAAAATTGTTAAATTAGTATTATAGTTTTAAAATAAACATATATAAAATATATTATAATAAAAAATAATTCAAATTCCAATACACATACAGTTTAACAATGCGCAATATCCTGTTTCAGTTGTTATTTGGTTTCGAGGTCATCTATTGGGGTAGATACAAATAAACTTGTACGCACATTGTCAACTCCTATTGTAGGTATAACCTCAAGGAAGCAATATTTCAAATTGTAATACTTCACATGCATATTTGTCACAGCGATGACCCCAATACGAGTATAGCACTACTTAACATACCTACATAAACTGGCGAAAAAAGCTTTGTTAACCTGAAATGAGTAATGATCAAGACGAGCAGCGTGTACTACTGTTTAACACGTTCTTCACAAAAACACCAAATGCAACATCTGCTTTACATTTAAGCTAATTCAAAGTGTGGAAAAGAGCCATGTTTACGTTCGACTATGTGAAATTCATTAATAGATACACCAGCCTGAGTGCTTGAGGAAATAATTGTGATTTTAAAGAGATAGCATAGGAATGATTCATCCATGATTTGGAATGAAAATTAGGTGAGCCATACGATCCTATCATTTGCAACGATAACAGCCAAGGACCGGCTTCGATGACTTATATATATATAATTATATACGTATGACATGTGACTGGCATTGTGTAAGCTAGCTAGGCAGTGAACGCTGTGATGCAAGGATCAATTAAGTGAACTAAATTCTAAACGATTTGTTAATGGAATATTTAATAACGATGCATCATAAGGAATTTATTGTAGGATCAGAACAAGCTGGACCTTGACATCTGAAAACAACGACACGTGCACTAACAATATACTATTCACATGGTTATACCAGGATCTGAGTGGATCAATGTGAAATATAAAATATTGTCGGATTTAAAATGAACTGATTTCAACTCAAAACAAAGTAAAATCTTTAATGCGACGGTGACACAAAACGAGAATTTGCTTTAAAGGTTTTAAACGAATTAAACGATATTAACTTCGTTCATTACATAGGACATACATTTAAGCTCCTACATGTTTTATATTTACGAAAAAAGACACATGTCATACATATTTTATCTACTTGAAAAATCTAAACTAGACCAGTTTGAGAACATAATACTGGTTTTAAAATACCATAAAACTTGCAGTTGTTAAAATCTTTAGATGGGCATCTAAAACGTTAATATAAAATTATATAAGTTGTACGATGACACTTTGAATGTGGTAATATGATATTGTCTATAGTATGAATCATCTTGAAAATGGATTACGGAGGATTGACATTCAGGAAGAAAAGATGTACGCTGTCTCTTTACAGCACAGCTAAAGGTCGATTTTCTGTGTATTTACAACTTTAGAGTAGTTTTTTCGCGTTATAATACTGTGTATTTCTACTTAAACAGACTGTACACTTCATACATGAAGTATTTAAACTGATTGCTTCAGTAAGTGCCCATTTGTTGTTTGTTTTGCGGTTGTTGAAATCGGCGTGCTATAAACATTTAATGGAGTATAGTAAATGTATACATTGACCTACAGGTGGATATTGACATTTTGTGTGAAAATGAGGCAAACAAAGGCTTAAATAGAGGTGACATATTACTTAACCAGTACTTAAAGGCTATTGAATCTTTCTGAACAATGAGTTTGGAAGAGTATAGAGGGAAAATAAATCACGAGAGGAAGATTTCAACTCTTACCGTAGCCTCTGATAGTGGTATTAGTTGTTCTACTCCCGAGGAAATCATTCAGCAACAGGAATATGTTACCATGGATATGGTTATTGATTCGATTAGCGACAGACCCGTAAGGACAAGGAATCGGGTATCTGCTGATGTATACTTAAGGCGAAAAGATGTCGATATGGGCACACTATTGGGCGTCAAGAGACAACTCAGTAACAGGTATTCGCGTTCGTTGCCTGATATACTCGATATTGACAATATTGATCCCATAAACGATCCTGATATAGTCGGTAATGAGCTTAACAAGACTAGCGATTCGTCTGACCCTAATGTTTCGTTTGAGGAAAACGGTGTTAAGGTTGATAATGCCCCTCGTAGTTTAAATTCTCCAGTGACTGTTTGCGGACGGGAACATTTGGAAGACCCTTGCTATATATGTATGAAAGACAATGAAATATATTGTTCTGTGTGTATAGAGGTCCACAATGTCCATTGCCGAGAGAAAGTGAAGTTTATCCCGGATATACCGTCTGAGTTCCGGCAAAAATACTGTGCAGATGCCACAGAGGAACTGGTAATCATGAAACGCAGGTTCATAAAGATTAAAGAGGAAAACGAAGAGCTTCGCGAGAAACTGAACGTATCGAAGAGAGCGTTTATAAAATCTTTAATGAAGTATAAGAATAGTATTATTGCAATTGTAGATAGAATGGAAAAAGAAGCTCTGCTTGAAATGGATACGATATTTTCAAACGAAAGTGCCAAAATACAAACTAATATAGAAAATCTGGAGAGAGAAATCAGGAATCTTGAGAGCCATTTAACCGCGTTGAAAGGAAATGACTTTTCTGATGGTAGTACGATGGTGTTTACTATCCAAGAGGCTCTGAATCAACTGCATAAAGACGAAATCATCATCCGAACTAACCACAAAATGACAAACCACACTGAATTCATCTTCGAGGGACCCAATGGCTTCATAGAACGGTTAGCAGGTTTGGATGAGCTATGGAAAGTATCTAAATCGACAGTTGAACGCTGCAAGGTTCCAATGCCTTGTAATTGTGACAAACCATACGAGAAAAAGACCGCGGTGAAAGAGAAAGAAGTTTCCGTTCGTCTGTCCGGGTGGTCCTTTGATCGCGAGCGGTGTTGCATTACTGCCTGCGAGTTTTTGAACAACGGGAAATTGCTACTATGTGATAACGCGAACAAAAAGTTGAAGTTGTTCAGTAAGAAATTCAAATGTGTATCGATGCTAAGCCTACCCTCCCTGCCCTGGGATATCGCAGTGATAGACGACAGCAGAGCGGCGGTCACGATGCCGGACAAGAAACAGCTTCAGTTCATTCAGATACAAGACCGAAAACTGTCGAATAAAGAAACGATAACTCTGGAGCACAATTGCTGGGGTGTCGCGTGCAATAATGATATTCTGTTTGTCACGTGTTGGTCACGCGAGGCCACGTCGATCATTGTGATAGACGCGCACGGCGCTCCAACTCGCGAGATCACGACGGCGGGCGGCGTTCCTTTTCATACACCGTGGTTTATTGCGTTCCATAACCAAACGCTCTACGTGTCGGACTGGGGAACGTACACCGTGAATTGTCTGACTACAACCGGAACGCAGTGTGAGAAATACAGACACAGTCTTCTTGTTGGACCTTTGGGAGTAACGCATGACCCCGACGGCAACCTGTACATATGCAGTCGGGACTCTAACACAATCCACCAACTCTCGCCGACGGGGTCGTTGATAAGAATACTTCTGACTGAGAAAGATGGGATCGCTCAGCCTTTAAACATCTGCCATCGGAAGACTGACGATCGGCTGGTAGTCACCTCGTGGATGTCGGACAAAATCACAGTCTACAAAATTTCCTAGCGTTCATGTCAAGTTGTAACGTGTTTTTCAGCTCATACACTATAATGAGTTAATTTGATTTGTTTACTTTATGTTTAAAAGTTGTGTTTTGTAAAATGCTTTGTAGTTCAGATATATAATTAAACTTGTATTTCTGTTATTTTGTTGAGAAGATTTAATTGATTCTTGTCAGTATTATACATGTATACATGATGTACTTAAACATTAATTTGCGTTCACTGTTACGCATTCAAAATGGTAGATAAAATAAGCATGTGCACCGTGACTCTGCATAAAAATTAACGTTTCACTGTTAAATTCAGAGCGTATAACACATTTATGTAAACCAATTTTTCATCAATAGGACAGGGACCTTAGCCGCTTGATTTAAACTTCTAATTCTGTGAAATAGCAATTATCGTTTATAGTATTTTAACAGTTTTATTATATGTATGCCTTGATACTGTTTTTAACAAGGCGACTTGTTCACTTGATTTTTGTTGTTCTTACAACCCTGTTAAAAATGAAATTATATGATACTACCGGTATATGCTATGTACACGCTGATTATTCTGTTATTGAATGTATATGCTAATTAAAGGGATGTGACCGCAGATTGGAAAAATGACAATTTCTCATAGCTTTTTATTAATTTAAAAAATAACTTTAACATATTCAAACAAGCGGAAAAAGCCCACGAGTTATTAATTCATGTCATTATCATGTAATTAATGCTTTTCATCGATAATAAGAAAAATGTGCGTATAATTCACATCATAGCGCTAAAATACGTAGTAAAATTATGAAGCTTACTATAACATTGATGGTTGTTCCTTTCTTGAAGTAACAGTAGGAGTATCTTAAATTATTGAAAATAGTCTTAAAACTTTGTAAATTGTTATGACAACTTTTCAAAAATACAAAAAAGAGCGTTGCAAACTAAAAATTAATTATTAGGCTGTCCGATATAAAGTAACGCAGTGTTTCTTGCTCTCATAAGCGGACGAGGTACATGTAGCTCCTGAGCACACTCGGCGGATACGCAAGCTGCTATGGCGCTATGCTGATCGCATATGGCATGTGATCAATTTTTGTATGAAGATGGGCATCTATAACCCATTTATTAATCGGACGCACTAGTTGTCTTGTTTGTGTCATCGTAAAAATGGCGACAGTCTCAGAAGTTCACGCGATGACTAATATTTTCATTACGGTTTGAGTGTATTGTGATATGCTTATTATTTATCCGATTTAATATTACTTGTATATTAAGTGTTAAAGTATACATAATGCAACAATATACATGGGCAATAACAATATTTTATTATTGTAAAATCTTATGATATTGGTTGGTTGATGTTACTATATATCAGTGTTTTTTCTCAATGAAAAACATTCCCAGGTTTGACGTGGTTAAACCAGACAAATACTCATTTCAGTGCATTCAGTGTATTTTAATTGCATCGTCTCGAAATCTTTCCTGGTCTGTGAAACTAATTGTTTGTTTTCCATTAGTGGTAATCGATACCATTAAGGCAAACGTTTACATTATCCTAAAACAATGCAATTATTTGCCTAGTAAGTAACACCTAGAATGTCTTTTCATAGTTGAATTTCAGCTTGTGCTCCAACTTCCAATTATGAATCTGTTCCCCATATCTGCTCCCACATATGTATGTATCGGTTTAACTATGCAATCTCATAATTTAAATATTCAGAATAACAAAACATCACCATAGGTTCTATTACTGACTTAGTAGCGAAAGTAGACGGCACGGGCTTTTACTTTCGAATAGGACTGTTTGGGAGAAAAAAGAAGACACGTAATGTTATATTGAAGTAACGCTAACCGGGTTAGCATTAATGGTCTATTTTTCATACGAGCGAAATGAACCGCCATTGCTAGGGACAATAATAAACATATGAGCCTCGCTCTGTGAAAAGGGGGTTGAATACAAGTGCGTACAGAGTTGTCCCTGATTAGTAGCTGCAGTCCGCACAGGCTAATCAGGGTCGACACTTTCCGCCTTAAACTTGATTTTTGCTAAGAAGAGACTTTCTTTAAACGAAAAATATCATAAGAGCGGAAAGTTTCGTCCCTGATTAGTCTTTGCTGACTGCATAGTCAAATCAGGGACGACACTATAGGCGCATGCATTCTACCCCATTTTTACAGAGCGCACCTCATATTTCATTAATTCAAATATGTGTTAGCGTCCCTTTATTTGAGGAGAGGGAAGTAACTCGTCTATTTACAAAATAAAGATGATGGTAGCGCTTACGTCTCCTTGTCCTGTAGCAACGTTACAATTTATGGCTTGTGAGATTATATTACGTGAAATGTTAACCTATCCTTGTACATTTGAGAATACAATATGAATATAAAATGACTCTCGTTTTTTTTTCCTTATTAAGTAAACGTTTTGGATATATGTCGGAGTATGAGCCCGTAAGGCCAACATTTTTTTATTGTTTGTTGAACGGGAGCGCCCGACCCTATATTTCGACAAATACAAATAAAAATAAAAGTCACTTCCAGTTTGTTATTTACATTTCACCCGCCGACCTGGTATTTGATCCAAAACTTGAAAAATTGCACAGATTGCCGAAAGTTTTATTAAAAATATGTTAATAATACGGATTGTTTCGTTGTGCCTAGTCGAGTTGTATAGCGTCAGCGATTTTCAATGGCTATTTCAGCCAATACCACACGCTATTAGCCAATTGGTGAGTATTTTACAAATGATTTTCATACTGTATTTTCGCAATTCCTTTCGCAAATGGCAGACGTTAACAATAATGAGGCGCATGGGGAATATTTCAAAATCAAATTAAATAAAAATTGGGAAGAAATCATGTCATTTAGAAAAGTAAATATTGAAAACACAATTTTTGACATCATTCCCATATTATGTGAAACGAACACAAAAAATATAAGCGTGTTTGCAGATGATGCAGAGGTGGCACCAACCATAACATTCGATGTTTATTTATCATGTTTAATATGGTTTATTCAATATATACAATAGACAAACCGTCCATGAGTATACATTATCAAAACATGGAAACATATAAAGGCATGACATGTGATCAGTATTGATTTCCATAAGTTATTGAATAAAGTATCAATACATGAAAAGGTCTAGGACACACTATTTTTGGATTACAACATTTGGAATCTATTTAACAATCAATGCTATAAACGATAACATCAAAACAACACGAATCTACTGGTGAGCGAGAAGTCGAGTTTGGGTAATGCATCATTTACAATTAATCATAATAATATTTATACAGGTTTCTTTGACTAAATGCTTTATGTACATACATAACTTAGTTTTTGTTGGTACTTATATTATCTGATTGCATTATTTCAATAAATTTGATCATTTTTGGTCTTTTCCAGTAATATTTATTTATATACAATTTCCTAATATCATCACATAAAGAGCATTCTAAATGTTGACATTTACTGTCTTGAAATGGTATGGCTTCAGGTTTGTGCCATCTGCCTGATTCTATTTCTAATCTATGGGATGAAACCCTTAATCAACAAAGATCAGATCTAAACTTAGTTATGCTGTAATTTGTTAAAGTAAGGTTGCAATTCAAATTTACAAAACTGCCTGTAACTTATTGATCTTGAGGAATCATGAAGTTCTGACATCCAATTTTGGATAAATGTATCATTCAATCTAGACTTTACAAATGATATAAAACACTTTTCATCACCTACACATTGGTTCAGCCATGCATATTGAAAGCCTAAGGTCTGCTTTGGTTTATTTATTAAATTCTCACACATGTGGCTATAAATACACTTTACATATTTATGATTTTCTAACTGTATAATTTTCAACCAATACCGTATTACATTTATGGCTCTTTTAATTATCAAGGATGTTCTTCCAAGTTCCCCATATACACAATTATTTTGTGTTTAAATTTTCACGCCAAGTAGTTGTTTGCAAAAAATTGGGTGAACTCTTTCAAGTGCCGGTTAAGCCCCATATTTCTGACCCATAATTTAATATTGGTAAAACAAGCCTCATTTGGTAAGTATTGAAATTGTTGGATAATTTAATAAGTATGAATTAAGCTTAAAAACAGCCTTTGAGGCTTGACCTGCAAGCGTTTCAAAGGTATTTGCAAAAGATCCTCCTGTAGTGAATACAATTCCTAAGTATGTAAATGATTTACAAATTTCTAATGCTTGGTCTTAGTAAAAAATATAATATCCCTCCTAAGTTGTCCACCTTTTTTTTAAAAACCATAACCTTTGTTGTATTTGTGTTAACACATAATTTCCACATATCACAATATTCCTCTAACAAAGACAAACCTTTAATTAATTCTTCCTCAGATTCTGCCATATGTTTCTATGCGTATTTATTAAAATGTAGATCATATAATATTTTTATTGATATAAAACCCCACATACCCAAAATGCCCAAGAAGTACTACTTTACATTACTTTATGATGAACATGAGGACTGAACCACAGGCACATGCAACAATAATCCTATTCCCCACCCACCCAAATATATACTATATTTAGAAACAAGTATGCAACACAGCTTCTGAAGAAAATGACATAGGGTCCGGATGTTAATATGTTCGTCAAAGTCACAAGAATAGGCGTATAGTATCCAAACCTATCAATTCCAAAGTTTTATTTTTTTTCTTGACACAGTAGCAAATTAACATGCTTATTATTCTACATTAGTTTAAAACAAAACATCATGATCAGACTGCTCTTTTGGAGCCAAAATGGTTGCAATCACCCTAAGGTCCATTTTCTTGTTACGTGGCTCAATTTTTTCTCATGATTGATACAAATTATCATGATATTAAGCAAGTCTGTTGTATAAAAAGTAGTTTTTAATGTGCATATTCCACCCATGGATAAAAGTTAGAAAGTTGGTTGTTAAAGCTATTAAACAATGTCAAAAGTGTTTAAGTCTTTTGTATTTAAGTCAAAGGCATGCAATATTTGTTATAAACATACAAATGATATACACTCAACAAAACCCTCCGATTCATTTTTTTTATTTCCCGTAAAACATATAATAAAAAAATGTTGGCCTAAAATGCCTTATTTAAATTAACCCGGGTATATTTCAGTATACTTAAGAGTAATCGTTGTACTTTTAAGTAGTACCTGAGCCGACAATGCCCAATCGAGCACAAGCGACTACACGTCTTCATTCAGTCTTCACGCAGAGGTGCCGTTCCTTGCTCTCACATAAATCTCTGTTATCACAAAAAATCTTATCAGATTCGGTAGGATTTTATTTTTTGTTTAAGTATAATTTTATGAAAAGTATTCTAATTTTCTTTAATATTTTGATAATAGCGTATAAGTGTGGGTTCATAATACAAAATAAATTACCTAAGTAAAAAATAGCAACGTTAAAATATATGTAGCACGTGACTAGGCTTGGTCTGCATTGTGGGTCAACTGAGCTGCGTGTTCAGTCAAATCTCTGCGTGGAAGTTGGTCTGCATTGCGGGTCAACTGAGCTGCGTGTTGAATATTAGCAAATGTGCATCTCAATCTTAAAATCATCGAGGTCTCTTACCTGTTGCCAGTGATTCATTTTTCAAGCTTCATAGGTAGCGTACAATTGAAGGTCAGTCTATGTCTGGGGAATAAAACACAATAATTATATTTGAGCTTCTCTCCGGGAAAACGGGCTTAATGTGATCGCGTAAAGTGTCGTCACAAATTAGGATATGCAGTCCTTACAGGCTGATCAGAGACTTCACTTTCCACTTTTGTGCAATTTATCGTTAAAAGAAAGTATGTCTTTGCAAAAACCCTGTTTAGGCGGACAGTGTCGTTCCAGATTTGCCTGTGCGGATTGCGCAGATGAGTCGGCTGGTCAGGCGCTGCGCTGACCGATTATGATTTAAGACCCATTTCGCATGTGGGGACTCAATAGATAAACGTGATAGCATAACACAAACAGTAAATAGTAATATTCGACCATTGACAACACCAAAAATATTCATCAATGTCAACATTTGCAGCTTTAAAAACGCACACACATATTATAAACCATTGCCACAAAATAAGTGAGCTATTGTAGAAGATTTGTCGCGAATAAAGACGTCAGTCGCATCTGAAAACACATTACTTTTTGTTTGTCGTCAATCTTTGACATTACTACGTCATACAGAAACCTCATAGGCAAAGTACGTATACGGGTGTCACGCAACCAAATTAATTGTATAAACAGCTTTAGATCTTACTCTGAAATCTACCGATATCCTACTATGAAGACTGATATCTGAAATCTACTGAGTCGCGTTCTGAGAAAACGGGGCATCTTGTATGTGCGTAAAGTGTAGTCCCAGATTTGTCAGCAAAGGCTAATCAGGGACGACACTTACCGCCTAAACTTGATTTTAGGTAAGGAGGGACTTCCTTGAAACTAAAAATACCATAAAAGCGGAAAGTGTCATCCATGATTAGCCTGTGCGAACTGCAGACGACACTAAACGCACATGAACTCAGCCCAGTTTTCTCAGAACGCGACTCTACGATATTCTTATCGTAAACACCACATGCGGAAGTTACATTTATACAGCTAAGATGTTTTTTTAACGCATATCGACACCCCTACTAATCATAAATAAAAACTTCAACAGTTGTGGAGGTTTTCACAGATCACAACAAACACTATTCGGACTGAAACCTCTAATTATGCTATGCGGTCCATTATTTATGGCAAGGAACCAGTGTCCAAACAGTTAGAAACAAATAAAAGACACTTGATTCGATCAGCATTTGAAACAAACCTACCGCAATTTTGAGGATATCATTTCAAAATGTGTAGATTGCGCAGTTTTTTATCATGCATATACAAAACTGTATAATGAATTTTAATAGAGAATACTTCGACAGAACATCGCTAGCTCACAACTAGAGTCGCAATACATTCTGAGCGAGAAATGAGACAACTTTGATCAGAACATGGACATGTTTCGAGACATTTCGTCCTCAGGTCATGCTTAGTTATTTGAAGTTGTGACTGGGTTAATGTTGGTGTCGGTTGTGCCAGCCAGCAATACGTCACGTGAAAGGTCGTTCTGCGCGTTCAGGCGACCGTCTTGTCAGCAGTTACTTGTCACATCAACGTTGGACCTATATCAATACGTAATACCTGTTGTCGCAAGTGTGTTTGCCTAAATGGTCGAATCGAGTGAATTTATCGTTGGAAAGTTTGGCGAGATAATATTTAAGTACTAAATGTGTTTTCTTTTCCCCGTAGTACCAACATTTCCGGTGAAAATGATATTGCAGAGACAATTATCATTTTTTACCAGTTTTTGCGGATGTAAAAATAAAAATTTATAATTTAACAGTCCCTTTTCTTATCTGTAAGATTTAAATCGATTTTAGCTGAACACGGACGAAAAAGCAACGGCTTATTGCATTTTCAGAAATTGTCGTCCAAGATATGCGTGGGCAGTCCGCATATGATTATCAAGGGCGTCACTTTACGCCGTGACTTTATTTGATATCCGAAACCACCATTTGCAGATTATTTGTCGATCTAGAAAACAAAATGACATAAAGAAGCATAAGTCATGGTTAAAGATATTTTTATTTTCAGGAAAACAATAGATAGCAAAAAAGTACGGAAACGTATATGGTACACCCCAATAATGTAGTCCTGCCGGAATAATTTATACCGACTTACTGTGAAATAACATGGTATGTCGACATAGTTTTGTAGCTTTTCCCACCTTAATTTTACTCGTCATAACGACATTAAGTTGAAGTCTCGACGTAAATGTTTCCGGCTTTTCCCGAAAATATATTTGGTCGACATGATCTAAGTCGACAAATCTACATAATTTTTGACGTCATGCTCTTGTGAAAATGACTTGCCATCATAGTTTTAGTCGACACGATGAGTTAATTTTTTAGGCATGACACCTTTTTCATATCATGTCGTCATAGAATTTTGACATCATCACATTATTGCAACTTGGTTCATGACTTCCGGCGTCGAACAGATGTTTAGTTTCTGGTATATTCTTTTGAAACACGCAAGGCCTCAGACAGTCCATTTTTACATCAGGAATGCTTGGTATAAAGGTAAAAATAACATTTGCAAACAATAAATATTAATGTGTTCGTTGGATTTTATGGGCATTTAGAGAGCTTTAATCTCGATTGATTCGTTTAGATATTTCTCTTTAACTAATACACGCAAAACGTGTGTTTAACGACTCACAACTTTTTTTTATATTGCAGATTTGTGTCTTAGTGGCACTGAGGTTTTTCATTTCGGCTTCCTTGCGAATTGGAAACCATTGATCGTATTCAAGAGAGATAATTTGTAAAGAAACCGCAGTTTGGGTGTAAAGATGACTTCATACCCGTCCTAGAACATGTGTGTGAAATGCAGCGGGAGCAACTGCCAGTTCCTGAATCGATTGAAAGTGCGACTTCTTTGTTCTTGGCCTTCACTGAAATATTGGATGGTTACTAATTACATATGCACAAATATATGCTTAAAAATTGGTTATATTTTGCAAATTTAATTGTTATGTTAGTTTAGTTCAAGTAAGTTTCGTTTCGAGTTTTATTTACAATGTTTCGACAAACAACACAAATTGATACTCTTGTTATTGGAATTGATCTTGAAGTAGATAAACGTTGTTATTTTGTTTGCTAAAATAAATTCACTCATATTGTTGTACACATTTACAGACATTGCAAACTTGGAAAAAACAGATTCACAATGTTCTTCATTTCATTGTTAGATTGCATAAGAATGAATGAAACGTTACTTATTGTTTGAAAACATGGCGCTGTATTAGTTATGAAATCTTCGTAAATTGTGGAATGTTCCTTTTAAAATATGGTTCTTTTAAAAGATTTATTAATATTTCATTTCAAACTTCAATATATTCAACAAAACGACTATTGTAAATCTTATATTTAATATTTAACACTGTCGCAAATATATGATATGTTTATTTTGCATTTTCTTACTTGATTTTCTGTTCCTGAAACTCCAGTGTATATAGTACATGTTTGAAATAGATGTTCATACTGCAATTAGATTTTTATTTTTTTTGAATGGTCAAATAATTCGTTTTTGAGAAAATGGAAATTATTCAAATGTGACACAAAATTGGGTTATTTGTAGATCAATTTTAGGGCTAGTTAATGTGATCGGTCTTTCTTCATTGTCCGTCAAAATTTGCACTAAAGCGAAATCACCTACTCAGCTGTGTCAATAATACCATGAACAGTCTTCAAAGCTAGTAAGGTTGTAGTTTGCTTTTATCTCTATATTATGTCCACATCGCACATAACTTATCAAAATATTTTCAAAAATTTGAAATATTTGTTTACGAGCCGGTATAGTTTTATATGCGTTGTGATACACGTACCCCTTTGACTAGATCGGTCTATGGTCTGACTCTCTCTCTCTCTCTCTCTCCTCGCGCGCGCGCGCGCGCGCGCGAGCGCGCGCGCGGCGCGCGCCGCGCGCGCGCGTCGCGCGGAGCGAGAGAGAGAGAGAGAGAGAGAGAGAAGATAGTAGAGATATAGAGGAGATAGAGATAGTAGAATATAGATATAATATATATATATATAGATATATATATATATATACATATAGATTATATATATATATATATATAATAATATATATATAATATATATACCAATACATAGTGCCAGTTACGCGGTCTCTGTAGTTTTCAGACTGTACTTACGAGGTCCATATAAAAAACGGGGTCTATATACAACCCCGCAATCTAGGCTCCTTTAATTACTATGAGGGGGGTGTAGGGGAGGTAATGCAATCAAATCTCACAATAAGGTCTTAAATCGAAAACCACAACTAGGTCTGAAATTGAAATTGTATATACCTCGCAAATAAGTTCGCTATATATTTCCTTGTATAAGACGTTAAATAAATGACGTATTTATATACAATAATAATAGTAGGTACCCCTATATACCTTAATTCGTGTTTATATCGGATAAAAAAGGGTATGGAGATACATGTATTTAAAGTGGGAACCCCATAACCTATTTCTAAATCAGAGACCCCGTAACTGGCCATATGTGTGAATATATATATATATATATATATATATATATATACTCAACTGGATCATTGAAAGCGTATTATGCATTTAGCCGCCAATTTTACGTGCAGTCATCATTGTAAAACGACAAAAATGCACGGCGAATATTAAAGTAACGGTTGACTTTAATAACATTTTATTTTTCTTGCAGTTTATTATTACATAATTACAATTGCCCTATGTTTCACTAGTGTACATTATTCTGATTGGCTATAGTATATCATTTCACTTGCCTTTAATATTCAATGAAGCGAGTTGCCTCCAAGAAGCGCACGAGGAAATCGAGCGTGGGACAACTTGGTTTAATTATGCGATGTGCGACATGCACACAGTCAAAACTGCGTATTGTAAAAGGGGCGCCTACTAAATTCATGCACGAATAAATCCCAAATTATATTGTATTTTAGCCAAACCATTGAAAACATCTGCAGAACGATAATCGTAATTGCATGTATAAGAATTGAAACGCTCTTTTCTTCGCTTCATCGATGTAAGTAGGTTAGTTTTGGTATTTAATTCGGCTTTATGCAAATTAGTTCCTCACACAAAACATGCACATTTACAACTAGAGATAACTAGACATCTTACATTTAAAAAACCGGAAAGCGCGTTCAAGATAACACTTTAATAGCTGCAGTGAAGTATCAAGCAGATACATAATGGTAAGCATTAATATACGATTCAATAAAAACTTTTTTTAGATTTAACTAAGTTGACCTTCAAATCTTCGCATAGAAGCTGATAATTTAAATTATAAATCTATAATTCTAAATATCAAATTTAGAAAGATGATTTATAAAACAACATAACAGCTAATGAGTGTTAAACTGTTCTTCAGTATTTATTCAGAAAAAGTAAGACAAATGAAAACAAAGTTAAGGACATATCACTTTCTGAAATGGTCAGAAGTGAGTGGGGTAATGTAAAACAATAATTCCTTATATTAACATTGTATTATGAAGTTTGGAACAATGTGCGCAATTAAAATAACATATGCTTCAGTGATACATGAACCAGTTCTAATGAAATCTTTTTAAAAGAGTATATGATAATATGTTTTCACCTTAAAAACCATTTTCTTCTTGGGCTTTGGAAGTCCTTATTTTCTTGTTTTGTTCATAAATCCGTTGACACCAGCTGGAACCTACACTTCTGTAGTAGATAATGTTAGAGTATTATTAAATAAAAGAAACACTGAAAAAGGGATACTTTTGTGCAAGAAAAAATGTAAACAACTAGAGTAAAAAAATAGTACACTTGAGCAAAAATGTGTTTGTCAGAAACACTATGTCCCCTTCTGCGCCGCTTTGAAGCTATATGTTTGACCTTTGACCTTGAAGGATGACCTTGACCTTTCACCGCTCAAAATGTGCAGCTCCATAAGATGCACATGCATGCCAAATATCAAGTTGCTATCTTCAATATTGCAAACGTCATGGCAAATGTTAAAGTTTGACGCAAACAAACAAACCAACAGACAGCGCAAAAACAATATGTCCCCACCACTATAATAGTGGGGGATTTAAAAAGTATGGTGGGCCAGAAATGATAATTTAAAAATGAAAGATACATAAATATTGAAAACATGTTAATAAAAACCCTTTTATTTTATAGCGTATGTTAATACTATAAAGATAATGATATATCAATGTGTTTGTTGAAATGATATTTTACACTGTTTCCAAAAGTTTCAATCAAATTTATATTTGTAATCCTGGTCAACCATACTAACTATTTTTAGACTCAAGTTGTTTACATTTCTTTCTTACAAAAAATGATCTTGTTTTTCAGTATTTTTAGTGTGTTATATTTAATCATACTCTAACATTATCTTCTACAGAAGTGTAGGTTCCAGCTGGTGTCAATGGATTTATGAACAAAAAAAATAAATAAAATAAGGACTTACAACGCACAAGAAGAAAGTGCTTAATAAGGTGAAATCATGTGATTATTTACTCTTTTTGAAAGATTTTATTAGAACTGGTTCAAGTATCAGTGAAGTATATTATATTTTAGTTCTGCTTATTATTTCAAACTTAATATAGAATGCTAATATGAGGAATTATTATTTGACATTACTCTAACCACTTCTGACTATTTCAGAAAGTGATATGTCCTTAAACAACAAAAACAATTAACACAAATAAGAGGGCTAAGAGCCACTGGGTCGCTCACCTGAGGGAATAAGATGAAATTAAAGACGAGTTAAACTCGTGTGCAAATAATTCAGAACATTTATATGACAAAAGCTGACTTCAAGTCGAGGTTAAGATCTTCCAAAGTATTTAATATAAGCATATATAGAAAATTACCCGACCTGGATTTTAATACGGATTGACAAGAACCATTTTACAATACAAAAGTATCAAGGAAACATACGCTTTGACCAAAGTTCATGAAGATTGGGATAAAAATGCAACTTTGTTTTTACATGTTTACATTATAAACGAAAATAGAAAACTGCTCCACCCCATGGTATAACTAAGTACACCCTATTGAAATACGTTTGCTTGTTTAAAGTGTACATTTCCTACATGTTGGAAAAGACCAATATTCATAAATTAATGGGGTATTGATAAAGACTGATTTCCTTAATAGTGTATAGTTAGTTCTTTATCAACTCAATTAATGAAAGTTGATAGTGACAAATGTTTTGTATAAATACTTCAAGATTTTGTATAAGATAGAGTCGAGTTTGGTTAGCCGTCACGACTGGACGAAGGTGCTCGGCTAATAGATATTTTACAATGCGAACTATACGATCACTATAATAAAGAAGGTTTTAACCATGAATTGGGTTGTCATTCTATCGACTATGTGATAATGGCGGCCATTTTTGCCCCACCTATCAGTACCAATTTTCACTTGTTTGAAAAAATTAATAATACCAATTTTCTGACTAAGTTTCATAATGAAGACAATTCGCTTCCGTTTTTGAGTGAGCATCAATTTAAAATGTAATTCTAAAAACTAAAAAAAAACGCGTGTGAGGCACACAAATAACATTTGTGAGTGATGTGAAGTTTATTGAACAGGATGTGACATGGTAAAAAATAAAACGAGGTTTGTGACTTTGAGAGGGCCTTTCCTCAAGCTTTTGTATTTTTCTATTGACGGGCGGGGTGTGAGAAAGACTCTGGATATTGACATAATATGTGTATACACACATAAGGTCATTGTGATTGTGATTGTCATTGTCTGGCGCCTCCGTGACGCATCAATAAACATGTTAATAGTTCACCGTGACAGTAGCTAAAGTGAACAAGAGTGTTTAAGGGTTTATTGTGAATGCTGTCCCGTTAATCCCGTGTAAGTTGTGAAATCATGAACAAACGCCAGCATTCATCTACTGCGAGCGAGTTAACAGACATTAGCTCATTAGACTCGTCTATATTCGAAAGTTTTAAGGGGCAGAAGTCCAAGAAAGACTCGAAAAAGAAAAAAAATGAACAGGAAAGTCCCAAGCAACAATCTTAGGAAGTTTATCAATTCGCTCAATAGAATCGCGGCTCGAAGAGATTAGTTCCAAGATTTCTACAGTCCTTACGAAAGATGACACCTCCATTATTCGTACCATGATTAAGGAAACGTTCGATGAAGTCAAAGATAAATTTTTGAGCTCAGTCGTCAAAATGTTGGAAATCATTGAATGCAGCATATTCGACCAGACAAAGGAAATTGAATCGTTACATTGCCAAATAACCAGCAAAGACAAAGAGCTACAAGACCTGAAAACAAAGCTGAATGACTCAGAAAAGCGTACTGCAGAAATTTTAAATGAGCACGAGCAGTATAGCCGTAGAAACAATTTGCGAATTACGGGTCTACAAGGAGACGAAGACTTTCAGTCCTCAATAGCGTTGACTTAAAAGGTGTCGTCCCTTTAACGTTCCAAGCTTGGTCTGCGCGTTGAAAAGGAGGATATAGACATAGCGCATAGGATAGGGAAATATCACCGAGAGAAGATCCGACAGGTCATCGTCAGGTTCATACGGCGCCAAACAAAATCGGATGTAATGCGAAATGCAAAGCTACTCAAAGGTTCTGGTATTTTCTTGAATGAAGACCCGACAAAATTGAACGCTGAAGTTCTATCGTCCGTTAGGCTGAAGGACCCCGAGACGGTGGAGCGAGCGTGGTCGTTCGATGGGAAGCTGTATTCACGCTTCAGAGGTAAAGAGCGCTTTGAGATAATCGACTACGAACATTTTCAGACAAGGCTCAGCAAACCATGGCCGAAGGCTGTAGCTTCACTATCGTACGCCAGCAGGGTTTCAGCTAGCACAAATCGACGCCGGTAACATAGAGCTCTCCGTGTTAGAACTGACGGTGTGTTTTTTTTGCTATACCATATCATTAACAGTTTATATTCACGTATTTGTAATACGTGTGCAAACCAGTTTAATCATGACATTGAAACTAGACCACCCTAATATCTGTGTTGTGTGTTTTTTGATCCTGTTGTTCTCTTGGTTTTTTATTGTTTGTAATTTCCTAACTTAAGTATTTTTTTTTCTCTCTCTAATTCGATAAAGATACGTACTTTTTTAAGCATATCATACTTATATAATCGATCTTAATCTATGTCTATTGTTATAAGACACAATCTCATACGGTGTAAGTTCACACACGCAACGTACGCATGCATGTACGAACACACACACACACGCTTGCGCGCGCGCGCGCACACACACACACTTACACACCCATCCACACGCACACATGCAAGTAGTAGTAATATATACTTTTATATTTAGAGGCCTATATATACTAATGGGGAATATAGCGTGATAAAACAATTACCCATAATATGCTATTGTACAATATTATATTTGTAAAACAATAGTCGTTTGTTTATGTATGCATATTAGTATGGACCGAGTAGTATTGTAGCTTCGTTAAGTCGACAGGTGCCATGGTGTTGTTTTTCTTGTTGTTGTTATTGTTATATGACACAGCCCCCTTTTTTGGTTACAGTGTAAATCGATAACTAACGACTCGAAACACATAAGCTGTAAACATTTTACAAACACACACTTTACACATACGCATGCGCACTCACACACCAACGCACGTGCACAGATGCACGCACGCGTGCGCGCACACACACGCACGCAGGCGCGCGCGCGCAAACACACACACATGCAAGAAGTAGAATATATTACTTTTTCAACATTTAGAGCATATACGTTTACTCTATTGCAGTTTTTCCGGGTCTTTGTTTGGACTGAATCGCCTTGTAGCTAGCTTCGTTAGTTTAGTTTTTGTTTTTCAATAATTTTGAGAACATCTTACACCTGATGATTACTTATGAATAATTACAATATATTATTCTTAGTGAGTTTTTCCTTACATGTACCTTGTAGTATCCACTCTCAAGTTTAATAAAACTGAAACCAAGGTACAAAGATTAAAATAACACTTTTTCTCCCCAAGATATTCTTCTTCATTGAAGAAGAGTACATAAGTAGGAATTAAAGGGTATGATCTACCTTTATAACATATTTACTTTTTTTAAATGCTTGTTCAATTATATTATTATATCAAGTATTATTTCTCCTATTGTACATTTTGATAATGCTTCTTTTTTGATTTCGCGGGAAGCGTTCTCAATTTTTCGTTTTTGACCATGTAGAGGAAACTCTTTGTTACTGACAATTTATTTAAAAAAAAAATCATATTATTATCCCATCTAAATGTATAATATATTTTTTTAACTTTATTTATACAAATATTGTTACCTGGTAAATATAAAATCGGATACAACAGGCTAGGCTGGATCTATTTTTAATCTCTTCAGATTTCTTGCAACACTTTAAAACCAATGGAATTGAACCATGTTTACAATCGGACCACTCGATAATTACTATAAACTTAACCTTTAGTAACTTTCCTCATAAACCAGGTCTTTTGAAACACGATAACTCTTTACTGTCAGACATAATGTATGTACAGGAAATCAACAAAAAAATTGATGATATTAATCTTCAATACGCACTACCCATTTATAATTATCAAAATATAAACGATATTCCCGACAGTGAATTACAGTTTACGATAAGTGATCAAATTTTACTAGAAACCCTGCTTATGGAATTAAGGGGCAAATCTATTTCATATGGGTCTTATAAAAAAAAAGAGAAACAAAACTTATAGAAATCAAAATATTAACAAGAATTAAAGAGTTGAAAGAAAACTTCCTAGATGAAACTCTGAAGAACTTGAAAATTTGAAAACTGAAATAAAAAATATTCAGAGCACACGTTTAAAAGGATACATGCTAAGATCTAAATTTCAGTGGACTTAACAAGGTGAAAAGCCATCTAGATATTTTTGTAGCCTTGAAAAAAATAATGCAATAACAACATCAATATAGAAACTAAAAATGAAGATGATAGTGAAATAACTGACCAAACCGGTAATCTTAATTCAATAGCATCGTATTATAAGTCTCTATATAAACAAAATAATGATTGCAGTAGTGAAGACTTTAATAACTATGTAAAAGACATAAATTGCCCAAAATTAAACCAGAGTGAGTCCATTTTAATCGAAGGTGTTATAACTTTAGAGGAAGCTTCAATTGTTTTAAAAAAGATGTCAAATAATAAAAGCCCAGGCAGTTCTGGCTTCAGTGCAGAATTTTATAAAATGTTTTGGAAAAAAAAGGTACTTTTATTGTCAGATCCTTAAATGAAGCTTATAAGTGTGGTCATTTATCTATAACACAAACTCAAGATATCATAACCTGTATCCCAAAGGGTGAACAATCTTGGCTTTATATAAAAAAAATACTCTTTTAAGTACTGTTTATAAAATTGCCTCTGGAGTAATAGCTTACAGATTTAAATTATTTATTGACAAGTTAATTCATAACGACCAGACGGGTTATATTAAAGGGAGATACATAGGGGAAATACTAGGTTAATTTATGACATTATGCGCTATACTGAAGAAAACGAGATCCCAGGCTTACTTCTCCTAATTGATTTTGAAAAGGCGTACGATTCATTGGCCTGGTCCTTTGTCCTGTAATTACGGTCCTGACATAAAACGTTGGTTTGAGGTTTTATATAAAGATTCTAAATTAGCCGTTTCTCAGTGTGGGTACTTATCTAACTTTTTCCCTATTGAAAGGGGCTGCAGGCAAGGAGATCCCCTCTCATGTTACATTTTTATCCTCTGTGCCGAAGTTTTGTCACTTGCATTGAGAAATAACAATAATATAAAAGGTATAACCATTCATGGAACTGAAAATAAATTGTCCCAGTTTGCTGATGATACTACTATTTTATAAGACGGTACCGAACAATCCCTAAATGAGACACACTGTTATACATAATTTGCATATATTTCAGGCCTTAATGTTAATTTTTATAAAACAAATGTTGTATGGATTGGCAAGAACAAATTTAGTTCATATACCATAAAAACCAAATGGAAACTAAATTGGATGCAACAAAGCTTTAAAATGCTTGGAATACATTTCCATGTAGACCTGTCAAAAATATTAACAATTAAATAACGATAAAAAAAATTGTTAAAATGGAAAACATTCTGAAATCGGAAAAGAAGAATTTTTAACACACATTAGCAAAATTGTGATTATAAAAACACTTATTGTGTCATTATTCAATCACCTGTTCATATCATTGCCCAACCCAACCATTACCATATTAAATTCAATAAAATCTTCTATTCTCAGTTTATTTGGGATGGGCATAGTAAAATAAAGTTCACAACACTAGTTAAAGAACATAATGACGGAGGTTTAAAAATGATCATTTTGGATGCATTTATTCCAGCATTGAAACTTACCTGGCTACAAAAACTTCAATCCTTTAGTGGAAATTGGACAGACATCACAAAGATGTATTTTGATAAGTATAAACTCTTTAATTGCAATTGTCATTACGCTTTAAATACAGCTAATAGAATTTGAAATCCTTTTTGGGTAGCTGTTTTAAAAAGCTTCTCACTTTATTGTAATAAATTGGATTTAAACACAGAAGAGTTTCTATATTATCCACTTTTCTACAATCCAAACATATTAATAGGAAATAAAAGTATTTTCTTTAAGTCATGGTTATTGCTGGAATTCATTGTATAGGGGATATATTTAAAAATGGAACCTTTATTCCTTTAGATAAAATAAATAGAATGTATAATTTGAACATAAATTCCATTCATTATGCAGGGGTAAAAAAGCAATAGATGAGTTTTTGAAAAAAAATGTATCTTGTCCCACCCAACAAATTATAAAACCCTTTTTGCCCCCTTTATTACAACTTTTTACTGAAAAAAGAATCTGGAGCAAAAAGACTATACATCATTATAAATAAAAATAATGAACAACCATCAGTAAAAGCAAATTGGTGTACTTAACTTAATGCCAGAGGTAATGAAAAAGAATGGAATTGCATATTTTAGCTACCATTTTAATAACCAATGACGTAAAAGTGCAGTGGTTCCAGTGGCTCTCTCTCTCTCTCTCTCTCTCTCTCTCTCTCTCTTCTCTCTCTCTCTCTCTTTTTCTCTCTCTCTCTCTCTCTCTCTCTCTCTCTCTCTCTCTCTCTCTCTCTCTCTCTCTACTCTCTCTCTCTCCTCTCTCCTCCTCTCTCTCTCTCTCTCTCCTCTCTCTCTATCTCTCTCTATATATATATATATATATATATATATATATATATAACCACTGGAAATTTTTTTTTTTAAAGATTCATAATGATTTGCAAAAAAGTGTCTTTAAGAGTGTTCACAAGCTTCTTTTGTACATAAAATATATGAAAAATGACCCCACGGTGGCCATGTCTTTTGACAGCCAAAACCAGTTTCAAACAAACTATACATATAGAGAAAACTGCCCCACCCCCTACAAGCCTTACTTTCCCACCGATCTTGACCATTTTCGAACTCGTCCATGAAATCAATAAAACCAATATTCTGACCAAGTTTCATGATAGGGAAAAATGTGACTTACAATGTAACTTCATAGCCATGTCCGGAAAACTGCCCCGCCCCCTGGCGGCCATGTTTTTCAACCGACCAATACCATTTTTGAACTCAGGAAGCGACATATCATTTACACAAACATTTTGGCAAAGTAAAAGTGACTTCTAGAGTATTCACAAGGTCTTTATTTTTTTACCTTGTTTCCGACCCCCACATGACCAGTTTACAACTCGGTTGAGGTATGATTTTAATAAATGCCCTGACAAAGATTCATGAAGATCGGACAAAAAATGCGGTCTCTAGTGTTCACAAGGTTTCACGACGAACACAGGTCAATTAAATATTACCATGAGCACTTAAGTGCTTATGTGAGCTAAACACTGGGCAGCCAATTTGTTGACATAGGCATTGAAAGGACCAATATGTATGTATGTATGTATGTATGTATGTATGTATGTATAGTATGTATGTATGTATGTATGTTATGTATGTATGTAGTATTGTATGTGTGTGTGTGTGTGTGTGTGGTGTGTGTGTGTGTGTGTGTGTGTGTGTGTGTGTGTGTGTGTGTGTGTGTGTGGTGTGTGTGTGTGTGTGTATGTGGTGTGGTGTGTGTGTGTGTTGTGGTGTGGTGTGGGGGTGGTGGCGGTGTGTGTGTGGGTGAGGATGTGTGTGTGTGTGTGTGTGTGAGTTTGTAAACCTACCAACCGGGAAAATCGTATGAATACACACCACAAACCGGGGAACACCTACCAACCGGGGAATTCCCCGGTTGGTTTTAGGCGAAAAACTCTAATCGACGTGAAATGAAATACCAAACTGTCATTTAAAATTAGAAATCCAACGCCTTCCCCGATTAGCGGGTTGTGTGCATGCACAAAATATACACAAATCTTGACCATATACAATCGAGTGTGTATCCAGGCTTAATACAGTTCCCCGGTTGCGCTGTTTAAAAATCATACACTCGGTATTTATATCATTTAGTGAAAGTCAGTTGGAAAAATGGAGTTTCGAGCGAACAGACGCATTAAACTAAGGTAAGTTTTTTAATTATGTTTATAATTTTTATTACTAGTAAAAAGCCGTTTTATGTAAACGTTAAAGTAATACTGAAAGACGAATTCTAAGATCGATTTATATAATATCATTGATTACAAGCTTGTTTTACGGTACATATTTCAAGAATATATTTTATAAAGTATACATTAAACAGAGTAGAGCTCTAGGCAGTTTTAGCTCGACTATATATATATAGTGGAGCTATCCTACTCCCCCCGGCGTCGGCTTTAGCATGAGCGTGAGCGGGCGTTGGAATGTTAAGTGTGGCGTACCACCCTCAAGATTGTCTATTCCCTTGACATATTGCTTTTATATTTTGCATACTTCTTTACCAACATGACCCCAATCTATAAACAAGAGCAGGACAACGTGTAACAATCTTTGTAAGAATCAATGGTCACTGTTTCCACTTAAAATATGCATAGTATTGATAAATCTTTGTGAAAGTTTACGTACCACGTCAAATAGTTTCTATGTCCCTGACATATTGCTTTTATATTTTGCATACTTCTTACCAACATGACCCCAATCTATAAACAAGAGCAGACAACTGTACAAGCATTTTGTAAGAATGATGGCCCCGTTTTTCCACTTAAAATATGCATATTATTGATAAATCTTTGTTAAAGGTTTACGTACCACCTCAAATATGTTCTATGTCCCTTGACATATTGCTTTTATATTTGCATACTTCTTTACCAACATGACCCCAATCTATAAACAAGAGCAGACTACTGTAAACAGCATTTTGTAAGAATTAGGCTCCTTAGTGATTTTGTTATACTACACATGCCTAAATACATATTATGTATATCATGAAATTAATGTAATTTGTGTACAAGGAATTAATGTCAACTGTGTTGTACTAAATGTTTTTATGAATAACGAACTTTTTAACTCTGACTAGATTATGTGTTATACCATTTTTTATTGTTGTTGTGAATAGGCAACACAATGACTACTAGATCTACGGACAGCCAGGAACCAGGACAAACAACATCCGTACACACGGAAGAAGTCGATGAGACGGTTTGTAATATTTCACTATGTCGAAGCTACTAAGGCGTATTTTCTGGTTTGGTTTAGTCTTCAGTGAAATAGGCGTAATTTTGCCTTAAATTATATTGTGCCAATATTTATTCCGGGTGATGCTAATGGTATTTGGGCTTAACATAACACGTACGTCGATGATCATTATATTAACATGTTATGCGAATTTTAAAAGAATAAAATATTGTTTACCAGTTGTAGTGACTTTGAACTACTTGTCTTTCAAAATCTTCATATACACAAAGAATTTAGAATTTACACCTGTCAATGAAAACTGGTGCGCATGTGTATTAACCACTGTAGTTATAAACATCGACTTCATCATAATCACAAAAACGTTATCACGCTTATCCAAGAAGTGTAATATCATTAATTTTTATTTTCAGTGTAAGACTTATACGCTGCCAATTACTGTGTATGAAACTCTGAGACATTAAGAAATTTAACTTGCGTGTTACATATGGTCATTGGTTGATATTTTATCTTAACGACAAAAAAAACAATAGCGTCTACTCGATATTTTGCTATACGATACATTCTGACATGGGTAAGAAGGATAGTTCATTTTACACCAACCACCGCACAATACATACAGGATTTACCGTGAACCACAGTCCGTTCACCAGTTCTTTTTTCTTCCAACACATTGTCCAGAGAAGTACAATACCTTTCATTTAACCGTGCATACAATTTATTCTTATTAGTATCTGTAAAAAAATATTCTTGTATACTTTTTTGAACTTTGATAACATGTTTGGAACAAACTGGTATATGTTAAGACTTGCATTCAGCCAATCTTTAAACAAGCTTGATACGTTCAAGATAAATAATCAAAATATGTTAAATTTGAAACCGTTTTGTTGAAATGATCATTTAAATGCAACCTTTAAAAATGTTTTATGGGTGTTTTTCAGTTTGTTATATGTCGACAAAACAAGTATCAATCTGTTTCAAATCTTCCCCAATGACAGTGAACGGCAAAAAAATAAAACATGTGATGTAAGATAAGCAAAAGTAAACTATTTTGGACGAAGGTGAATTAAACTTGTATTATACCATCGGTTGCAAACATTTACACAAAAGTCTCATGTCACTTAGATTTTCTACATCATAATAAAAAGCCACATGAGTGATGATATCAATTGAAAATGCTGCTACTAAAGAATTGCAATTTCAACTGATACTAAGTAACGTGGATGTATGAATCTTACTCTATTATTGTCTTATTGAATTGTGTTGCAGAGTACCGAAACTAAAGAACATAGCGACACTGCACACGAGTACAATTCACAAGATGCAGCAGAAAATATGTTGAACAGTGAATCATCGGATATCGATGTACGTAAACTTATAACGATTTTGTGATTGCAATACAGTACACACATTTAAACATTTTATCTAAGATTATATAAAGTTCCGAATTTTTTCAAGCTCTAGTATCGAACTGTAATTAAGACATGCATTCTGGTAAGTGTTATGTTACACTTACACATTTTTATGGATGTAGTTCACCAACAACAAATTATGATGTTGTGATATTTTCATATTTTATATGATCTCACACACAGGAAAACAACTTTATTTTACAGGATAGTGACAATGACAAAGACTATATTCCGGAAGAAGGCGATGCATCGTCAGATGAGTCGATAGTTGTCGAACTCATACCAAACATTCAAAGATTTCAAAAGAAGACAGCGTCAACACTACCTCCTGTTGAATCCTTGCAATCTCGTGAACGTGACGAATCATCCGCAGAGGCACACAAAACCAACATCACCATCGCTTAAACAAATAACAGTGAATACAGACATTACGATAAGAGATTTATTGCATGTTTTGCGAAAAGGCTCAAACAAAACTAAAAAAACATTTGCTTTCGCAGCATAAAGATGGGCAAGATGTGAAAGATCTATTAAATACGGAAAATTCAGCAGAAAATAAAAAAATGTATGATAAAATAAGGAACGTTGGGAACCATCTCCATAATGTTTAAGTATTGTGAGATGGCCAAGGACAGCTGTTTGTGTCATACAGACAACGTCACAATCAACGCGTAGCTGCAGACGAGTATGGACCTTGTCCTTACTGTTACGGGTATTACCCGAAGAAAATCCTGTGGAGGCACACTCAAAATTTAAGTTTACAATGCGGCGGGATCAAGAAAACGACTCGCTTAGAGAGCAGCCTGCTATTACCAAAATCAAAAGAAGGAAGCACTATTTTAAGACGAGAAATCGAGTCCATGAGAAACGACGAAATAAGTCGCAAAGTCAAAAGTGATAATACAATCCTGCATTCGGTGAAAAACTCTGTACAAAAAGGGGCCATGATGAAGAGCAACACAATTATATTAGACAGAAGTAAGAGAAGTTAGATTGCTGAAAGACATGCGATCTTGTCAGGCAATGTTGAAAAGTCTTGGAGAATTTCATGTATCCCGATGCTTTCAAATTATTACACAATCTTGCAAAACGTTGCAGGCTTCGACGGGAAACACCAATACTTATGCTACACCATCATTAGCCTTACAGATTGGCACGCTTCAGAAATGTCTAAAAATTCTAATTTCGAAAGGAATCGAAACAAACAACCAGGATCTGCAAACAAGGGCTGAGGAGCTTTCCAAACTATTTCAAAATTAATTGGACGGGATGACGTGTCTTCCAATGCCTTAAGAACACTTCATGAGGTAAGCAGAACAGTCAGAAAGAACTGTTGCCTGGCAAATGATGTCAAAGTAATGTTGAATACTTACGACATAAAGCAGAAACACATGCAAATACCTTACAAGAATCAGCAAGTGATTGCGAGAAAAGGCAAGCATGGCATAAGTGTCTGAAAGCTGCTTGTGTTTAATCGAAACGATCAGGCGATGTGTCAAAAATGACAGTCGAAGAATATTAAAAAACAAATCGACAAATGACGATGGAGAATTAGATGGATGTTTAACAAAACTGGAAAAAAACCTGTGCCGTTATTTTTACCGTACAGAGATTATTGCAAAACGAGGTCGAATAGCTGCAGTACTGTTTCCAAGACAGGTGAAAGAAAATATCGACCTGCTCATACGCAGCAGAAATTCTCTAACAAACTGTTTAAATAGTAAATATCTTTTCCCAACAAAATCTGCATCATCGCCTATTCGTGGGACAGATGTATTACGTTCAATTGCAATTGACTGTGGAGCTGAACATCCGAAAAGGCTTCGTTCTACAAAGTTAAGGAAACATATTGCCACAATGACTCAGCTTTTTAACTTGTCTGAAAATGAAATAGACATTCTAGCTAAATTCTTGGTCGACATTCGGGTACATAGAGAATTCTACAGATTACCAGATGGAACCATGCAGGTTGCCAAAGTCAGCAAGCTGCTTATGATGATGGAAAGTGGACAAATTACCAGAAATTCTGTCAATTGCTAGACGATATTGATGTGGACGACGAATGTATTGTAGGTATGTCGCATTTTTAGTGTTAAATTCATACAGTAAACATAATGTTAATAATGGGCTCATTACCGAACTTGATTATCTGAAGTGATAAAAAGAATTACAAACATTTCTGAAATATTACTTGTCTTATGCAAGGTAATTCTTTTTTATCGGAGACGACCAGGTAAGGCGGAATTTAAAGTCTACACTCATTTGTGCTCAGTAAGGTTACATTGGCTACCTCTAATTTTCAATTTCAATGCACTAACTGCATATTTATTGGGTGTGCTTCGTTGTTTCCATCATTGTTATATTATAATAAATATATAATGTTTGATCTTGTGATTTACACGAAAGATGAACAATATCTTCTGAATTATCAGAAAATGAAAATACTGAAGACCTTGAAACTCTGCTTCCCAGCACCAGTCAACCAAAAATAACAGACAAAGGTATGCATACACATGTGAATGCATTAAGTTATGTATCTCCAAGTTTCTTATGTTCTTAGAACATGATTGGCTTACATGTAATTGTTTGATTCATTAGGCAAAAAATGTTTCCAAATTTGTCGTGTGACATCGATTCATTATCAGGTGCCGTAAGTACCTGGACGCTTTTGTCGTAATTTTGCTATGAAAAATTGTACTGAAGTATATATTTAATATGGATATCTTACACATGGCAGTTAGCGACGTCATATGGTTGTTTTTATTATCCATGTACAGAAAAGGTACTTCAAATACCAGAAGAACAAAACAAGCAGCAAAAAGCAACGGAGTGAAGACGAAAACAGGAGCTGTTCACAGACACTTAGATCGTTTTTGATAATTGGTAAATTACCAGGAAAAAATCATTACTTGCATGTATTGAAAGTGAGAATGACCTTCACAACAGAAGTTGGAAAAATGTCAAAGACTTTTGCATAAATTTAATTGAACCAAAAAAGCGACGGGGACTTTTAACTTAAAAAAATATAACTCATATAATGCACATTTAGGAGAATACGTTAAAGGATGAAGTTGCCACATGTTTTGTGTGTTTCTTGTTCTATATACTCTTTTCGAAACGATATATGTGTGCTTATTGTATTTGAATGTTTTATTAATACGGTTCAGTCAAACCACGATATTTGTTCATAATCATATCGCCGAACAAATTAGGATTGGTATATAGTTCGGCCAAAGAGTGTTCTTTGTACTTTCAATTACGAGTTTCTACGAGTTACTCACTATACAAGTTATTTTTACCCAAACTTGGTGAAAATATGATGAATATAGCAAACATGATAGCAAATCAATCTAGAAGGCTAAACGTTCAGAGAAGGCACAAAAAAATTCAGTCGGATAAATGGAAACAAACATTGTTCAAGCATAAAAACAAACACTTTTAGATATAATAAGATAAATGTAAATAACATAAAAAAAACTACTGCTAAACTACTACTACAATGTGAAGAATACAAATGAATATTTTGTCAATTTTACAAAATTTGTTTTGAATGACAGGGGTCTGACTTGCAGTTGAGTACTTAATAGTTATTTTAAAGTAAAATTTTACCAATATGTAAATTATGCGTAAATATCGCACTAGAATTGATTAAATAGTTGTTAAATATTACAATAATTTCCTACACAGACTTTTGTGCATTTGTTGCGTGTAGATATTCACATTAACTATCAATTCACATATTGCTTTGTGTATATAATTGGTATGTTCAGTATTGAGTCACACTGTTATAATTTCTGTTGGGTATCTTATTTTTAAGTTGGCACCAACAAGGGTCTAACAATTGATTCAATGTGCACTCCCAGTAAGTATATAAACTATAATGTAAATGATGCAAAATAATATTAAACTACGTGTTTGATAAGTGTTTGCTTTGGTACATATTTAATTATTAGTGTTTTTATAAAATGATAATGCTGTCAAAGTCAGCGGTGATTATACGTGTATAACAACATTAATTATAACTTTATATTGTTTTCAAACAAATAATTATGGTTGACACCATCGGCTTAATTTTCAGTGCTAAAATACACTCTTCTATCATATTTTATGCAAAAATTAGGTACACAAGTTGGTTTACATAAGTAGTTTGAACAAAAATACGTGACTTCAAATCTTAAAAAAGGTTTGGTTTGCAATGGAAAAACTAAGCGATTCCAGTGACTATTTTCCTTAAAAATAAATCTGTTATTCGACAGGTAGAATTAATGTAAGTTCATTATTAACGTTAACCCGTTTTTGGCATTCTCTACTCAAACAAGTAATACATACTGATATTTTTAATACAGCACATGTGTAATGGTATCACAGTTGTAGAATTGGAATTCATTATTATAACAATAATACTGATCATATTCAGATTGACCTACCGCCGTAGACTAAGTCACTGGCGCATCAAAATGCATTGTTAGCAAGTCGCTTGTAGTTTACTAAACTATTTTGTTTCTCAGGCCTCGCCACATTCGTTGTGAAACGTTCATGATTGTTTAAAGCTACAGATTTATTATTTTTGAAAATGCAATAAATGTATTTAAGACAATTTAAGTGAAGTGGAAGTTGCCATGAGTGTGAATGAATTTTCTGAGTTTACCTGTTTCAGGGGATAAATGCATGAGTTATTTTATAATGTCAGAGTAAGGACAAAGTAAATTTACCACTTCTCAATCTACATGCTTATGGGCAGTTCTACTTTAGGATAAAAAACTTCATAGTACGTGAACATCGTGGAATATTTTTTTCTGATGGAAAAAAAAAGGATTAAACAAATAAGCGCCTCCCCCTCTCCTTCATTCGGTTTGACAAATAGCGTGGCCTAAACAAAAAACATTATTTTTTAGTTTTAAGAACGAATTGTATCATTTGTTGATAATTCACCATGATTGTTATGGTATAATGCAGCACTGCATGTTTGTAGTCGGCTTATAGCTAATAAAGTCATAAATGTATGTTTGATTGCGTTATGTCTCGTATGCTTATTGATGTGAAAATTTGAGTCAATCAAATGAGGCATTTTTGCAGA